>NC_044928.1:13132263-13138361 GCF_003576645.1 Ipomoea triloba
CACTAGGCTCACCTTTTGCCCCATGCCCTACCAAATTAGTCCATTTTCCGGGCTCCACTTGCATTATATTTCTCAAGTTTAAGGGTACACACATTCAATTGGATAGAATTGAATAGCTAGAGAGAGAATTAACTGTTCTAAGAGTTTTATCTTCTAAAAATGAAAGCTAACTCTCAAAATGTATAGAGATCCTCATATTTATAGAGAAGAATTTGCACCTAGCGTGTTGTGCTCAATCCACGTGGGTGACACGGGAGTGATATGGGAATAATCCTCATCCATGCCTAGAATCACGCGTGATATAGGTTCAGACAGCTTCCACGCTCAGAATCACGCACATGACAACAACGTGATTTGGATATAGAGAATAATCACGCTCTAAGTAACGCGTGTGAAACGGGAGCGTTTTGGTCCTACATCCGTGCTCTTCAAAAATGCATCGTTTGCTTTTGTCACCCTTTCTAACCATAATTCCTCAAAAACATCATAATGCACAAATTAGAAGTCTTTGTAATGAAAATGGCATTTTATTGCTTTTTATTCATAATTCACGCATAAATTGCTCAAACTTCGCATAGAGTACCTTCAAATTGACCTTGAAAACACGTATCTTTTGACATTTATCAAAAGTTTCCGCAATTTAGTTTGCTTGTCCCCAAATGCATAAGTGTCAAAAGATAGCTACACAATGTTTTAGGCAACCATATGTTTTGATCAAGAGAGTTGTAAGAGAATGGAAAAGGGGAACGATGTACACACGCCAACCAACTATCCACCCAATACGCCAAGACCAAACATGTAAGTAAAGTGATGGTAAGACATGGACTACTCTCTGCTATTGGCTTTAGCGGGATTGTTTACTTCTCATCGCCCTAGATAACGCCATTGGGCAACCCGACTTCATGTGGAGCTCCACGCTTTTTCGAAAACAGTGTGATGGGTGCCCAAATCCTAGCGGGGTGGCTCACCCCCTCTCTTATTTTCTCGTCCCTTAGGATAATGATGTAGTAGTTTGTAGTAGCTCACCGCCATGGCCTGGGCGGTCACTCTTTATTCTCAACCCCCTCGGATCACGTCATCGGGCACCCTACATCGCATGGAGCCCCATGCTTTTTCGAAGGTCAGTGCAATGGGTTCCCGTATCCAAGCGGGGTGGCTCACTTCCTCCCAATATTCTGATCTTCTAGGATCTCGTTGGGACAACCGGCTTCACGTAGATCTCTACTCTTGATTGAAGAACGGTGCAATATTTGCCCCAAATCCTAGAAGGATGGCTTCTCTCGAATCTTATCTCTAGGAGTGGCCATTACTTAGCCTCTTTCTCATTTTACCATAACAAACCATCTTGCCTTTTTCTAGGGAATTGGGATTTCTCACTCGCTCACACTAGGCTCACCTTTTGCCCCATGCCCTACCAAATTAGTCCATTTTCCGGGCTTCACTTGCATTATATTTCTCAAGTTTAAGGGTACACACATTCAATTGGATAGAATTGAATAGCTAAATGCTAGAGAGAGAATTTTTGCAAGTGTTCTAAGAGTTTTATCTTCTAAAAATGAAAGCTAACTCTCAAAATGTATAGAGATCCTCATATTTATAGAGAAGAATTTGCACCTAGCGTGTTGTGCTCAATCCACGTGCGTGACACGGGCGTGATATGGGAATAATCCTCATCCATGCCTAGAATCACGCGTGATATAGGTTCAGACAGCTTCCACGCTCAGAATCACGCACATGACAACAACGTGATTTGGATATAGAGAATAACCACGCCCTAAGTAACGCGTGTGACACGGGAGCGTTTTGGTCCTACATCCGTGCTCTTCAAAAATGAATCGTTTGCTTTTGTCACCCTTTCTAACCATAATTCCTCAAAAACATCATGATGCACAAATTAGAAGTCTTTGTAATGATAATGGCATTTTATTGCTTTTTACTCATAATTCACGCATAAATTGCTCAAACTTCGCATAGAGTACCTTCAAATTGACCTTGAAAACACGTATCTTTTGACATTTATCAAAAGTTTCCGCAATTTAGTTTGCTTGTCCCCAAATGCATAAGTGTCAAAAGATAGCTACACAATGTTTTAGGCAACCATATGTTTTGATCAAGAGAGTTGTAAGAGAATGGAAAAGGGGAACGATGTACACACGCCAACCAACTATCCACCCAATACGCCAAGACCAAACATGTAAGTAAAGTGATGGTAAGACATGGACTACTCTCCGCTATTGGCTTTAGCGGGATTCTTTACTTCTCATCGCCCTAGATAACGTCATTGGGCAACCCGACTTCATGTGGAGCTCCACGCTTTTTCGAAAACAGTGTGATGGGTGCCCAAATCCTAGCGGGGTGGCTCACCCCCTCTCTTATTTTCTCGTCCCTTAGGATAATGATGTAGTAGTTTGTAGTAGCTCACCGCCATGGCCTGGGCGGTCACTCTTTATTCTCAACCCCCTCGGATCACGTCATCGGGCACCCTACATCGCATGGAGCCCCATGCTTTTTCGAAGGTCAGTGCAATGGGTTCCCGAATCCAAGCGGGGTGGCTCACCTCCTCCCAATATTCTGATCTTCTAGGATCTCGTTGGGACAACCGGCTTCACGTAGATCTCTACTCTTGATTGAAGAACGGTGCAATATTTGCCCCAAATCCTAGAAGGATGGCTTCTCTCGAATCTTATCTCTAGGAGTGGCCATTACTTAGCCTCTTTCTCATTTTACCATAACAAACCATCTTGCCTTTTTCTAGGGAATTGGGATTTCTCACTCGCTCACACTAGGCTCACCTTTTGCCCCATGCCCTACCAAATTAGTCTATTTTCCGGGCTTCACTTGCATTATATTTCTCAAGTTTAAGGGTACACACATTCAATTGGATAGAATTGAATAGCTAAATGCTAGAGAGAGAATTTTTGCAAGTGTTCTAAGAGTTTTATCTTCTAAAAATGAAAGCTAACTCTCAAAATGTATAGAGATCCTCATATTTATAGAGAAGAATTTGCACCTAGCGTGTTGTGCTCAATCCACGTGCGTGACACGGGCGTGATATGGGAATAATCCTCATCCATGCCTAGAATCACGCGTGATATAGGTTCAGACAGCTTCCACGCTCAGAATCACGCACATGACAACAACGTGATTTGGATATAGAGAATAATCACGCCCTAAGTAACGCGTGTGACACGGGAGCGTTTTGGTCCTACATCCGTGCTCTTCAAAAATGCATCGTTTGCTTTTGTCACCCTTTCTAACCATAATTCCTCAAAAACATCATAATGCACAAATTAGAAGTCTTTGTAATGAAAATGGCATTTTATTGCTTTTTACTCATAATTCACGCATAAATTGCTCAAACTTCGCATAGAGTACCTTCAAATTGACCTTGAAAACACGTATCTTTTGACACTTATCAAAAGTTTCCACAATTTAGTTTGCTTGTCCCCAAATGCATGAGTGGCAACCATATGTTTTGATCAAGAGAGTTGTAAGAGAATGGAAAAGGGGAACGATGTACACACGCCAACCAACTATCCACCCAATACGCCAAGACCAAACATGTAAGTAAAGTGATGGTAAGACATGGACTACTCTCCGCTATTGGCTTTAGCGGGATTCTTTTCTTCTCATCGCCCTAGATAACGTCATTGGGCAACCCGACTTCATGTGGAGCTCCACGCTTTTTCGAAAACAGTGTGATGGGTGCCCAAATCCTAGCGGGGTGGCTCACCCCCTCTCTTATTTTCTCGTCCCTTAGGATAATGATGTAGTAGTTTGTAGTAGCTCACCGCCATGGCCTGGGCGGTCACTCTTTATTCTCAACCCCCTCGGATCACGTCATCGGGCACCCTACATCGCATGGAGCCCCATGCTTTTTCGAAGGTCAGTGCAATGGGTTCCCGAATCCAAGCGGGGTGGCTCACCTCCTCCCAATATTCTGATCTTCTAGGATCTCGTTGGGACAACCGGCTTCACGTAGATCTCTACTCTTGATTGAAGAACGGTGCAATATTTGCCCCAAATCCTAGAAGGATGGCTTCTCTCGAATCTTATCTCTAGGAGTGGCCATTACTTAGCCTCTTTCTCATTTTACCATAACAAACCATCTTGCCTTTTTCTAGGGAATTGGGATTTCTCACTCGCTCACACTAGGCTCACCTTTTGCCCCATGCCCTACCAAATTAGTCCATTTTCCGGGCTTCACTTGCATTATATTTCTCAAGTTTAAGGGTACACACATTCAATTGGATAGAATTGAATAGCTAAATGCATAGCTAGAGAGAGAATTAACTGTTCTAAGAGTTTTATCTTCAAAAAATGAAAGCTAACTCTCAAAATGTATAGAGATCCTCATATTTATAGAGAAGAATTTGCACCTAGCGTGTTGTGCTCAATCCACGTGCGTGACACGGGCGTGATATGGGAATAATCCTCATCCATGCCTAGAATCACGCGTGATATAGGTTCAGACAGCTTCCACGCTCAGAATCACGCACATGACAACAACGTGATTTGGATATAGAGAATAATCACGCCCTAAGTAACGCGTGTGACACGGGAGCGTTTTGGTCCTACATCCGTGCTCTTCAAAAATGCATCGTTTGCTTTTGTCACCCTTTCTAACCATAATTCCTCAAAAACATCATAATGCACAAATTAGAAGTCTTTGTAATGAAAATGGCATTTTATTGCTTTTTACTCATAATTCACGCATAAATTGCTCAAACTTCGCATAGAGTACCTTCAAATTGACCTTGAAAACACGTATCTTTTGACACTTATCAAAAGTTTCCCCAATTTAGTTTGCTTGTCCCCAAATGCATAAGTGTCAAAAGATAGCTACACAATGTTTTAGGCAACCATATGTTTTGATCAAGAGAGTTGTAAGAGAATGGAAAAGGGGAACGATGTACACACGCCAACCAACTATCCACCCAATACGCCAAGACCAAACATGTAAGTAAAGTGATGGTAAGACATGGACTACTCTCCGCTATTGGCTTTAGCGGGATTCTTTACTTCTCATCGCCCTAGAAAACGTCATTGGGCAACCCGACTTCATGTGGAGCTCCACGCTTTTTCGAAAACAGTGTGATGGGTGCCCAAATCCTAGCTGGGTGGCTCACCCCCTCTCTTATTTTCTCGTCCCTTAGGATAATGATGTAGTAGTTTGTAGTAGCTCACCGCCATGGCCTGGGCGGTCACTCTTTATTCTCAACCCCCTCGGATCACGTCATCGGGCACCCTACATCGCATGGAGCCCCATGCTTTTTCGAAGGTCAGTGCAATGGGTTCCCGAATCCAAGCGGGGTGGCTCACCTCCTCCCAATATTCTGATCTTCTAGGATCTCGTTGGGACAACCGGCTTCACGTAGATCTCTACTCTTGATTGAAGAACGGTGCAATATTTGCCCCAAATCCTAGAAGGATGGCTTCTCTCGAATCTTATCTCTAGGAGTGGCCATTACTTAGCCTCTTTCTCATTTTACCATAACAAACCATCTTGCCTTTTTCTAGGGAATTGGGATTTCTCACTCGCTCACACTAGGCTCACCTTTTGCCCCATGCCCTACCAAATTAGTCCATTTTCCGGGCTCCACTTGCATTATATTTCTCAAGTTTAAGGGTACACACATTCAATTGGATAGAATTGAATAGCTAGAGAGAGAATTAACTGTTCTAAGAGTTTTATCTTCTAAAAATGAAAGCTAACTCTCAAAATGTATAGAGATCCTCATATTTATAGAGAAGATTTTGCACCTAGCGTGTTGTGCTCAATCCACGTGCGTGACACGGGAGTGATATGGGAATAATCCTCATCCATGCCTAGAATCACGCGTGATACCGGTTCAGACAGCTTCCACGCTCAGAATCACGCACATGACAACAACGTGATTTGGATATAGAGAATAATCACGCCCTAAGTNCAATCCACGTGCGTGACACGGGCGTGATATGGGAATAATCCTCATCCATGCCTAGAATCACGCGTGATACCGGTTCAGACAGCTTCCACGCTCAGAATCACGCACATGACAACAACGTGATTTGGATATAGAGAATAATCACGCTCTAAGTAACGCGTGTGAAACGGG
>NC_044928.1:13139361-13139872 GCF_003576645.1 Ipomoea triloba
TGAGTATGGTATATATATATGTATATAAGGTAAGTAGTAATTATATATATATATATATAGGGTATGACTATGCGTGTGGAATATATATATATATATATACAAATTACACGTATGAGTTATGTATATATATATAAAGGTCGTATAATTATGAGTACATATATGGGTATGTATGTATAATTAAAATGCCACCTTTTGTGTGAGGTATGTAGTTGTATGAATCATGATTATACATGTGAGTAATAAGAAGAACAACACTATGTAGTTGGGTAGTACGTGTTTGAAAGAATAAATGTTGTTATGTGTTACGCATATGTTGAAGTGGGGAAATGTACATGTTTATGCCTTGAGACGTGTGTGTTAAAGGTGAGGCTTATGTGAATTTTTGTGAAGATAAAAGTGTAGGGCAATTACACTTGAATTACCATAGTGACATGATGTTAGTAGATCATTCAAATATTTTGAAAAGAAAGGTAGAGTTCTTGAGTTGGGTTGAAAGGGGAATTTAATTCCG
>NC_044928.1:13142276-13199197 GCF_003576645.1 Ipomoea triloba
TCCGGCGGCCCCGTTTTACTCTTGCCCGGTTATGGACGAGATCCAGGCTGCTTACGGCTTTCTACCCCATAGAGCCGTTAGAGGGTAGCGATCCCCTAGAGTTCATTGTGCACTACCCCTACCCTTGGGACCCTAGCCCTCGGGATGTTTGGGAGGAGTGGTCGATGGTCATAACCACTTCTCGGTTTTTGGACCATATTACTTGGTATGAGGGGGAGTGGCACCTGGTCTGGGGAGAGTTCACCGGCCCCGTGTACCGCAGGCTTGACTAAACGTTGGATCTTTGGGAGTTTCTGGGGAATTTGTTTTTGGTGTACATAAATTTTTGTAGCCGTAGTAATGGCTAGGCATAACCAGTGCTTTTAGGTCGAACCCTGTTGGTATTTTGAGCCCGAGAGGCTTCCTATGTATGTATTTTGAAAAACAAAATTATGAACCCTGCTTAATGAAGCTTCATCTATTAACATGTCTGAAAGTTGTAAGGTCTGTTGAGAGGTTGTTGTGATGAGGATAACTCCTTTAGCCTGTGCACCTAGAGTGAGGCCTATCGAGGAACGATAGAATTCTCTCTCTAGGTGTGGCGGTAACGTCTTGGATGTACGGGAAGGTAGGTTCGGGGTGTTACAAACCCTTTTCTCATCTTTAAAACTTCCTTAGTTTCGTCATAGTAAGTGTGAGGCGTTTTAATCATGTCAACAACCTCGGGCCACGGCATTCACACCTCCCGTTGGTCAATCATCTCAATAGCCCCGGGCCATGGCAATTAAGCCCTCCCGTAGGTCTATCATCTCAATAACCTCCCGGCGAATAGACTTCGCCCTACAGTATGAACTAATCATACAATATAACATAACGACGAATAGACTTCGCCTTGCAGTATGAGTGATCATACAATATAACATAACGACGAATAGACTTCGTCCTGCAGTATGAATGATCATACAATATAACATAATGACCACTGGGCAACGGCACTTAAAGCCACCCGTGGGTCAATCAAGGTCCTCCTCAACTTACTTTAGAAACTAAGGGTTTGAAAACACGATCCTTCCTTCAGTTTTCTTTTCTTTCTTAAATCACTCATTTTGGGCATATTTCAAATTTGAGTCCAATACTTAAAATTGGCTACCTCATTAGCCCCTGAAGGATTTTCAAAAATACTTTCAGTACCCGCAGGCTTTTCAAACATCATTTTCACATCTCTCAAGTAAGGTACACACTTACTAAAGATGGTATTTTCTTTCAAAAACAAGGTTTTGACAACCTGTGTACCAAAATAGCATACGTTCTTCAACGTAAATTTTTATAAACATTTTTGGATATACTTCATATTCAAGTCTCATACTTGAAATCCTTATATACTCATATATTCTACTAACATATATCCATTCTCAATACTATTACTATAATACTATGAACCCATAGTCAACCACTTATGAATCAATCGATTCATAACACCATTAATCTTAACATCCTTAACCTTGTTCCTTATCATGGATCTCAGTCCATATTACAATCCAATCCTTATCGGTAATCCATAGTCATGGTTCCACCATTAACTCATAATAGATAATTATTCTTGTCCTTATCGTCATCAATGACTTCCACCATCATCAACACCATTAGAAATATAACTTGAGGAAATTGCACACCCAAGTATGTATAAATTTCTAAGAGGTAAAGTCATTGCTTAATCATAATCTAAAATCGTTTAACAACTATTTCCTCAAGATTCAGCATATACAACCTTTATCTCGATATTTCCATATATCAACTTCCTCAATATATCATGATATCATCACTACTCAAAATTCCTTTAAATCATAACTTATTCACCAATAGAGAGATCTCCAACTCCCACAACAAATTCCAAAGGAATAATTCCAATATCTCATAATAATTACCAAGGAGATGATTTTAATCTCTCAAAATAACCACCAAATAGAGAACATCCAAACTCTCACAATAATCACCAGAGATAATTCTCCAAATAATTAGTCACACTTTGATAGTATACTAATTACCATTCGATCTTTCATCCAGTCATTAAATCTTAATAACTATCATCAGTCCTTAACCACTATAATTAGAGCTTAACTACCTCCTGAACTCCACTGTTAATCCATCATTAATGTCAATCTAATCCCATTATTAACCACATCATAACCAATACTTGGTTCATCGCTAATAAATATTTACATCATCATCAAGTAATCCTTAATTAAGCTCTAATTACCATCTATAATCATTACAATCATCATTAATAACCATCCTAACTTTATCACCATTTCATAACCCATGTATCAACATGCTGTAACATCATTATCATCTTTCTCATAATAACCTCTTAGGTTCATTACAATCCCATCATCTAAACATCAATAGCAATAATCAAAGCTTACATCATCCGCACCACTGGACGCACAGGGGGCGCCTAGTGGACGCTCGTCCAGTCCCCGCGTCCGCACTACCATACACCGTTCGGTCTTACTTTCGCAACGCTGGACGCACGATGGACGCGCGTCTAGTACTCGCGTCCGCTCCATCGGACTCACAATTGGATCTTACCTTTGCACCACTGGACGCACGTTGGACGCGCGTCCAGTACCCGCGTCCGCACCATCGGACTCACAGTGGACGCACGTCCGATATCGCGTCCACTAGTTCTGCCACCCTTCGCCCAGCCCGAACGCACCGTGGACGTGCGTCCGGCCCTGCGTCCGCACACACGGCCAGTCCTGGACAATGTGAACAACGCAGTGGCGAACACCTCTACAATCCTCTCCATAATTATTCTGAGTACACATATGTATGCATATCCATATTTTTCAACACAAAGCTCATAAATCCCTATTTCAACTATCAATCATCAAATCTTAAGTAACAAAACCAACTTAAGGGATTTCTTACCTTCCAAGTAGCTTTTAAAACGGTAGAAATTGTTGTGGACCTTTCCTTCAAATTTCCACCGAAGAACCTATATAATTTCCACCATAATAACAATATTTTCAAGAATTCTTAACTTAGAATTAAATTCTAGGGAAGAATTCTAGTCCTTTTAACCGAATAAAACCAAAGATTTACCTAGTATGGAAGCACTTGTGAAGAACTTGGCTATGGAGCTTTGTGATCACAAGGTAAAGATGAATTTCTCCTCTCCTTTTCTCCCTCAAAATTTCGGCCAAGGTGATGGAAATGGGGTAACTTGGAGATTAAGTTAGCTAGCATGGCTTCTCCCATAATCCATCCTACTTAATTAATTAAAAATTACCATATGGTAAATAAGTGTGACACTTGTCACAATCCCATGGTAAATCTTGAAGGATAAGTTTGCCTTGCCAGGATTAAATCAGATAAAAGTTCGGTGGAATATAACTTAACTCGAGAAAATTTTAATACCAAAATTATTCTAAAAATAATCCCGTCATTAACCACCAAAATCGGACCATTCCCGGTATAATGCGAAATTCAGCGGTACGAAGGTCCGTAACAAATTTTCACTCTTATAATCCGTCTAATTCCAACTTAACCAAGCAGGAAATTCATGCTTAATCATATTACGCATAATAATCCATTTCCTAGGGAAATCCGAACCGAATATTCGTCCTTAATCATTTTTACGGTTCCTGACCGGCACGTAGATCGTAGCTCATAAAAATATTCTTTTGAAGTACCGGTAGATCATCTCCTAAATGTCATAGCCTAGAGAAATATTTTTCGAACCCTAGACTTATTAAAATAGACGAGGGGTTACACCACACGCGTGTGGGCAGGCGTGGATGCTCACTAGAATTATTCCACGCACGCTCGCACGCGTGGTGGGGGTTGTGGACGAGAATTTCTCCATTTTTGTTTCTTTGTTATTTTTGGCTTGGTCTTTGCGTGTCCCTATTTGGATTTAATCCTGTGGAATCTTTCAAAACATACCACACAAAGCTCTTTTGCAATTCCTTAGCAAAATATCATGAAAATACATAGATTGCATCTTTCAAATCTTTGTTTTGGCAAGAAATCTACTTGATTAATCATAAATAGTTACGTACTTTTGGCGTCTATCTGATTCATAAAAATACTAATACTTGGTTTTATCTTATTGGTTGAAACAGATAGAAAAATTTGATGAAGTTAGTCAAGGCACATTTCAACTGAACAGATATGATGACATACTGACATCGGCTCTTGGTATATTAGAGCAGAAACGTGGTCATGGTACTGTGAGAGGAATTGGTTAATACTCGAGCATCAGACAAGTTTTTGGCAAACCAGAGCAGAAACACCACACATCGGGTAGAGTTACGCTTACTCCTGAGGTAAAGAAGTTGTTGGAACAGTGTAGGCAAGTTACATTGTTAGAGGTGCAACCCAAGATTGACATGCTCACTCAGCAACTCAATATATTGATGAAGAACATGTCAACCGCAAGCCAATGTCCACAAGGAGTTTCAGCTGGCACTCCTCAAAGTGTTTATGCGCCTTGTGATATACCTCCGACCCGAAGCAGCTGTCATTTGGTTGATGCATATCCAGTAACCACAATTAAGGTAATATTAAAAATTATTTCAATTTAAAACTATTATTTTCTTTTATATTTAAACCTAACATATATCTATTTTATATTTTTAACAATAGAGCAAAAAAAAAGTGTTGCCTTGCACAATGTGGCCTCGATGGTAAGATGTTTGTGGTTGCACAGGGTACGGCTTACCCAACTACAGCTGAGATAACAATAGTGCATAATCAATTGATATGTTTTAAATATTAGTATAATTACAATTTTATATTGGTAGGAAAATATCAAAATAAGGCCACCAAGACAAAATAAGCCAATAAAAGACCCAAGTGTTGATCTATCTGCTGCTGCTACTCCTAGACTTGGCCCAATTGTAGGTGAAAATGTGTTTATGCTTCTGTGGAAAACCTGCAAGCGGCTAGTCAAGACCTTGACGACAAGTTGTTTGTCTAGGGTGAGGTGGATGTAGGTGCTATGGAAAGTGTTAAAACGAAGAGTCAAGACTCCCCAAGTGTCGTGTCTCTCGAGGATGACAAATTGGAGCAAATTAGTGTTGGCATTTAGGAGGTTAAAAGACAAGAGTTGCAAGGATTACTAAGGAACACTTCGGTCATAGATTTGGGGGTTGTAAGGGTGTATTTGAAATAAACAAATTGAAAAATAAACAAGGAGGTGTGTGACTTAGTTAGTCCAAATGATTGATTATCCAAAGGAAATATGGAAATGAGTTTTGGGAATGAACTTGGGAGTCACGGTATCAATACCAAGTGACGTCACACTTGGACTCTCAATCCTCATTCGGTTGAGGCATTTTATCGAACACCTTGCCTACCACTCCTCTCGGACCTCTTCCTTTCGGGCTAAGGGCGGAGATGTGGGTGAGTTGGACTCGTGAGTGGCCGCTATCGCGCACACACTCTGTGATACCCCGAAATTTTAAACCCAAATATCTTGTGATCGTAGCATCGCATAATTTCGCGGTGTACTGAACCTAGCCCAATTTTGAGGGTTAGTCTGGAATAAATTTTTAGTTTCAGAAATTATTCTATCTGGATTATTTTCCACCGAAACTATATCTGTTTTGACCCTTACCAGTCCAAGTTGAGAAATTTTATTATTTTATTATTTTCCTCAACCTTATCTTATAAGGCATATATATATGTTGAGATAAGAATGAAGCAAATTTCATTCTTCATTTCCCATTCCCATTTCGTGAGAAGAGAGAGAGAGAGAGAGAGGAGATGTGATCCATTTCCATCTTCTTCCTTGAAGCTTCAAAAACCATAGCAATTTCCTTCACATCTCTCAATTTTATTCGGTAAGTTTTCGATATTATTCGGTAGAAAGCTTTGTATTCCTTCCTAGATCATGAATCTATTCTTAGTTTCTTGAAATCTCTTGTTATGGTGTGGATTTTGCTCCTAGGGTTTGACGTGAAGTTTGGGGAAAGATCCAAGATTTGCTTCCTACGGAAGGTAAGGAATCCCTTAAGTTGGTTTAGTCACTTGAAATTAGATAATTGATTATTTGGTTGAAATATGGTGTTTTGGAGCTGTGGGAATATTTTTGTATACATGTTCATAGCGTGGATATGCTTGTATATGTTGTATTTATGTCCATATAGGCTTATACTTGTGAGAATATTGGAAAATCAAGATAGATTTCTGGCAGTAACTTCCGAGATTTATTTGGAAAATTTGGTAAGTTATTTTGATCCTATTTTCTTCAGATATGTATTTCAATAAGTGTAGAACCTGCATATAAAATTTCATAATGATCGGAGTAGTGGAAGTATGGTTTTCGGAATTTTTCCCAAAACTGGTCCAGAGAGAGACAGAATTCCGGACAGCACACTGCCAAGGGCAAAAATGGAATTTTCTGTGTTTATTCGTGGATCAAAATGACCAAAACTTTTTATGGACATCAGGTACTATAAGTTGGGGTTCTACCATAAAACTTTCAAGTGAAAAAGAGTTCGGGAACTATTTTTACCGGCTCAATCTTTCCGGCTCACCTTTTGCCCCATGCCCTACCAGGATTAGTTCAATTCCGGGCTTCGCTTTCACTTATCTTTCTAAAATTAAGGGGTGCACACTTTCACTTCGAGAGATCATTGTGTGATACCCCGAAATTTATTCACCATTTTTTTTGTTACAAAATGATCTTTAGCCAAAAATGTTTCAAACTATTTATTTTTCAGAAAACTTCAGCTCGGCGCAGTCCGAAAGATTTATTCGGTAAACATACTTCCCGAACTCCGTTTTACTTGAAATTTTTATTTTAGAACCCCAACCTATAGTACTTGATATCCTTAAAAAGGTTTGGTCATTTGGATTCTTGAGTAAACACAGAAAATTACGTTTTTGCCCTTGGCAGTGTGCTGTCCAGAATTTTTCTCTCTGGACTAGTTTTGGAAAGAAATTCAAAAACCATACTTCTACTCCATATATTTCTATGAAATTTTATATGTAGGTTCTAGACTTGCTTAAATATATATTTGAAGAAAATGGTATCAAAATACCTTGCCAAATACTCCCAATAATATTTTTAATCCGGATCCAGTGTTCTGCCAATTTCTTTCTGCCAGCACATGTATTCTTCAATTTGATACCAATTATTTGATATCATCTATGTTTTAATTTTATTTTGTCTCTTCTAGAACCTAGGCAGCCACCCTATTGTCCCTAAATTATTTCCTACCGAAACTATATCTGTTTTGACCCTTACCAGTCCAATTCAAGATATTTTCTTGAGTTACCACAAGATTCTGACACTTGTCACCATTTCTAGCCACATGTTATTATTTAATTAATTCTTGAAGATGATCCAAATATTGTGGCTTATCCTACAAGCTCCCTCATATAATATATAAGCTTTGTCTTCAATTTGTTTCCCATTTTCCTTCAAAAATGCCGAAATAAGAGAGAGGGAGAGAGAGTGTGATCATCTTCCATTTTCTTCCATTGAAGCTTGCTTCCATAGCCAAAAAATCCTTCTCAAGTCTCAAAATATTCGGTAAGATTTCAATTTTATTCGGTAGAAAGCTTTATATTCCTTCCTAGAGCATGAATCTAAGTTAAGATTTCTTAAAATATTATGTATGTTGTGGATAAATTATGGATTGTATAGAAGAACCAAAAGAAGTGGAAGAGTGAGCATCTGAAGGAAATTAGTGAGATCCTAAGAAGATCAGGTAATCTTTATGTCCACCAAAACCTTTTTCCACCATGATATTCATGAATTTCTTGATAAAGTATGGATATAAAGATTTTAGTAGATGAAAATTTGTGTGATTGTGGTATATCATGAGTATATGTAGATATGTGTATGATTATATGAAGATAACGATTTAAGGGTGGTCATGGAATGATGATTAAAGAATGGCTATTGGTTAATAGTTGACTAGTAATGGTGATTAAGTTAGTATTAAAGATGGGTTAAAGATGATGACTAAGGGTTAATTATGGATTAATGATGGTTGTGGGACTAATGATGAAGGTTATGGAATATGGATAGAATTAATGACTTAAGTGAAAGCTATTAAAGTTAGTAATGATTTTTTGATAATTATGGGTTGTTATTGAGGTATGAGGATTATTGTTGATGGTGGAGAAAGGTGTTAGAATTATTGTCATTAAAGGATGATTAGGGATTGATGGTGACGGAGATATAATTAATGAGGGGTTATTAATGGATTGATGATGACTATTATTGATAATGGTGGATTATGGGTTGCTAATTGAAGATTATGGATTAATGAGTATTATGAGTTAATGGTAGCTAGTTGATTAATGATGAAGAATGATAATTGGGTTACTATTTTAAGAATTTGGAAGTGATTCTTTTGATTTGGGGATTGTTGGTGTTTACTTGAGGATTTAAAATATCTCTTTGGTAAAGATATTATGGTTTAAAGGAATTTTGAGTGGTGATGATATTATGATATATATTGAGGAAAGTGTTATATGGAAAGATTGAGATAAAGATCGTATATGGTGAATCTTGAGGAAATAATTGTTGAATGATTTTGGAGTATGGTTAGGCAATGACTTTTCCTTAAGTTATGATCTAATGATGTTGATAATGGTGTTAATGCTTTCGATGACTTGATAATGATGTTATAAGGTTGTTGATTTGTCGTCGAAGATGGATTGCAAGGTTAGTAGTTACTAATGACAATAAGTAATGCTTAAGAATGATTAAGGTTAATTGTTGGATTATGGGTGACTAAGTATCGATTATAGATGTGTGATTTCCTTAAGTTATAATGGTATTGATGATAGTGGAAGTTGTTGATGACGATAGTGAAAAGGACAACTATTTATCATTTGTTAATGGTGGAACCATGATTATGGGTCACCGATGATGATTGGGATTGTAAGATGAATTGAGATTCATGATAAGGAGTAAGGTTAAGGATGAATGGTGCGATGAGTCGATTGATTCATAAATGATTGATTATGGGTTTGTACTATTACAAGAATAGTGTTGAGAATGGATATATGTTGTGTTAGTAGAATACATAAGTATCCGATGTGTGTCCAGCTTGTGTTCAGTTGTGCTTTCTTCCAAAATGGTTTTGGGAACTATGTTGAAAAGTCTTTGGGCTACTAAAAATGTTTATGAAAACTTACGTTGAAAGACGTATGCTATTTTGGTATAAAGGTTGTCAAAACCTTATTTTTGAGGAAAATACCATTTTTAGTGAGTGTGTACCTCACTTGATTGATGAGAAAATGATATTATGGTGTGAAGTTGGAGATTATTCCTTTTTAACACTCACAATGGATTCATAAATATTGGGCCCTAAAGTGATTGGTATTAACCACGTTGAGTAACCTTGTAGAAACAGATCCAGTGTTACTAGAGCTAGTGCCTAACCTGCGGGCTTGGAATCCCGACAAGGGGTGTGCACACTAAAGGTCCTAGATCTGTTTCCCCTAGTTGGAATAACTAGGTTGTGGTGAGGTGGTGGAAATGAGAAGGAAATTGTGGTGTGAATTGGAATATCTTTAACTTTATTATGGTAAAAGCTAGTGATTGCTGTTTAAATGTTTATATGATTAAGTTATGATGATGAGTATGATTATGAATATGATATTGTGCATACATGTGAAATGAACTGTTTTCAAAAATCAAAGTATAAAACTATTTTCCAAAAGCAGGATTTTACAGGGTGGAGTAGGGATTACCTAGCACTATGTGCTAATTCTGTTTTCCAAATGAATTTCAGGCATGGAATAGATATTATTATCTGAGAGCGATAGAAGAGAAAATGGATCTACTCGATCTTAGAATAGCCACCCTGGAAGAGTTATTTCCAATTGTATTAAGTTGGATGTTGATGTGGTTGTTTGATGTTGTAAGTTTAGCCTTAACGTTTGGGTATAAGAGAGATACCTAAGCGTGGCGGTAACACCCGGTTTTCTGCTGATAAGGTGTATATGCTTCCGCTGATTTTGTAATAAATGTGAGAGAAGAAAATTGGGGTGTTACACATTGACTCAGGTCTAAGCAAAATAAGAGGTGAATATCATACAAGCATACAAGAATTTAAAACTCATTTGGTCTAAGCAATTGCTTGGTAAAGAATGAGTACTTCCCATGGATATTCAAAGAGGAAAAAAAATTATTTTAGGCATATGATTAACATTCTCCCTAGATAATGTGAACAATAACACACTCTCCAGATATCAAACACACCCATAAGACAAGACCAATATGTCAATCAAGCAACAAACAATATAAGCACAACGTGCGTCCTTTCCAAACTTTAAAACAAACATCGTCCTTGATGTTGCCTTGAGGATCAAGTGGAACAAAGGAGCACGGTCATTCAAAATCAATCAAACCCTTTCCACACTTTAGAAGTGTTTCCCGGGGTGTGGGGTATCAAGAATATAGTGTTTTGTGGGTGCAAAATAGTATGTGTTTATCAAGTATGCAAGGAACACGTATAACAATTCAATTTCCACACTTTAGAATTGAAAAACGAGGCATGAAAAGGTAAAAGGGATAAGAGGTTTACAACCAAGTAAGCATCCCTTCATTTCCACACTTTAAGCTTCTAGCATCTCTTTTGCCTTCGTTCTCCAAGCTACATGAAACAATGTTAGCGCAAGAAGACAACTAATTGGAGTGCAATGGCCCGACAGAAGTTCTTTTATTTATAATGAAAGCATAAATACTAAAACAAGGTAAGTAACTAAAACAAAAGCAACAAGAAAGATATGTAAATTAAGATAGGAGATGATTGTTGGTACGGCCAAACCTTGGGATACTCATAAAAATTGGATGAAAAAGAGAAGAATGCACAAAAATTTGTTAGGACCTATCCACGTGGACTTACACGCGTGTAGGTCCACGTGGATTAGCACTGGAAAGGTTCCACGCCTGTCACCACGCGTGTGGGCAACGTGGACAACAGTGCTGATCACTTTCTTCGTTTCCCGGCTTTTGCCTTCCACATTTGATCTGTTTTAGCTCAATTCGTCATGGCTTAGCACCAAAATCCCCTGCAATGTTAGCTCAAGCAAGGCTATTCTAAAAAGAAAAATTGCTAATAAACGAAGGAAAATAAAAAATAAACAAGAAATAAAGTTCTAACATCTAAGGATAACGTTGGATTGCCTCCCAAGTGCGCCATGGTTTAACGTCTCCTGGCCAGACGTGGTGTGCTCTATCCTTCGAAGCACACTGATTTTGGGACCTTACCAAGCGTCCCATGTACCTTTGCTTCAAGGTATGCCCCAAGGTGTAGGACATCCTTGAATTCCCAACCAAATAAAGGAAGAACAACATTAATGAAAGAATTTTAGACTCAAACACCCTCCTTAACTCTTCTAGGATGGTGTGCACTTCCCTTATTTCCTCATCTCTTTCACCCCAAAAGATATTTCATTCTTAGCATAAGGTTGGTACCATATCTCCTCACTCCCATTTTTATTTTCGAATGTAGCCAAGTCTCTCCACTCAACTTCCTCCATAAGATCAAACGTAAAAATCCCATCATTTTCTACCATCTCTTCCTCACACTCTCTTTTCTCATATTCCCACTCTATTTGATTAGAAAAATCACACTCATCCTCACACGAATAAAATGAAGCATCGTCTCCCTCACTCATCAACTCATTTTCACCCATGTCAAAGGATTCATCTTCCAGAAATTGAAAACAATCATATTCATCTTCAAACAAAAGAGAATCCTTACAAATATCAATCAATATATCACGAGTTTCTACGGAATCATCCTCCCGAAATTTAAAGCAATCATAATCACAAGTAGTTGAAATATTAATGCAAAGGGAGTCATCCTCACAAGTGTCAAAAGGGTTTTCAACAAGAGCACAAGGATTTTCAAGAATATTAATGCAAGAAGGATTAAGAATATTACCACATGTTGGCTCTTCATCTTCCCACACTACTTTGATGTCCTCATCCTCACTCTCCATCTCTACCTCCTTTTGATTTTCCAATTCGAAAATTGGAACTTCTTCAAGCACCGGGGTATAACAATCCACTTTCTCTTCAATATTCACATCTTCTCTATCATTTTGCTCTTTTTCAACCTCTTGTACAATCCTTAGATTGGCTTCCAAAATCGGGATATCATCTATGATGGTGGAGTTAGCCCGTGACTCATTAATTTTCATGAGCTCCTCCATCATGGATAGCATCTTCGTTTCAACCTCTTCTAATAGAAGTCCTTCCTCCCTGAGGGTAGCAAGATAGTCTTTCCATTCGCTCTTGATTTCGGCTTTTAAATTAGCCATATCCTCCTTGGCCATCCTTGTGAATGCGTCTATTTTTTCTTTTAGAATTTCAATTTCGTCCTTGGCCGGTAGGATATAATCGTAAGGATTGAGTGGGGTAAAATATGGATTAGAAGGTGGTGTTTCAAAGAAATGGGTAGTATTGTTTTCTCCATTAAATGGTGATGGAGGTGGGTAGTGGGTGTTTGGGTGGGAATTGGGGAATAAATTTGACTCGTGAGTATAGCTTGGGTCGATTTGTTTCATCATTTGTACAAGCTTACTCTCTATATTTTGGGATATTTTTTTACAGCTTAACGAGTCATTTTGATAAATGGGGTATTGTGGAGGGAGTTCTTTTTGATAAGGTGGGATTGGGTGTGTATATGGTGGTGGGTGATGGTTATGTGTATAAGATGGGTAAAAATTTGGAGGTGGTAAGTAGTGGTGTGGAAATGGGTAAGGATTTGGAGGTGGGTAGTGATATGTTGGTGGAGGGTAAGTATAGGTAGAATGGGGGTAATGTGGATATGGTTGGGGTGGAGTGTAGTTCAATCGATTTCCCTCATGGTGTGGGTAACCATGGGGATGCATATAAGCACACATTGGCAAGCTTTCAAATGAATTTCAACAAAAATTTCCTGCACAAAGCTTAGCCAACAACAATTCTTTGCAACTAAAAGTAGCTGCAAGTGAGCAATAAAATATTCAAGACAATTTAAGCTCACTTCTCCAATCAAGTAACAAAAAAATAAGAAATAAAACAAATAAAAAGAAAGCAATTCAAGAACTTTTAAAAATCAACTTCCAAAATGTCAACACAATTCAAAACCGTTTGCCATCCCCAGCAACAGCACCATTTTGACAAGTTGTTTGTCTAGGGTGAGGTGGATGTAGGTGATATGGAAGGTGTTAAAACGAAGAGTCAAGACTCCTCGAGTGTCGTGTCTCTCGAGGATGACAAATTGGAGCGAATTAGTGTTGCCATTTAGGAGGTTAAAAGACAAGAGTTGCAAGGATTACTAAGGAACACTTGGGGCATAGATTTGGGGGTTGTAAGGGAGTATTTGTGATACCCCAAAATTATAAACCCAAAATTTATTTTCAAATTGAGATTATTTCGGATTTATTGTTAAATCCAATATTTTTTTAAGAATATTTCGTTATAATTATGTACCTTTCAAAACAAAGGTTGTTTCGCGAACTCTGGACCAACATATTGCGAATCAAGTTATTATTTTAAAAATGGGTCCAGATGTTATTTGAATTTAACCTATTGTAAAATTTTTATCTTAAAGAATTATTTTGTGTAAAAATATTAATATTAATATTTTAGTACCAAGCTTATGAGATAAGATTCATCTATATTTTATTATTATTATATATATATGGATAAGCTTGGAATATTTTATTATTATTATTATTATATATATTATGTACGTAATATATAAGTTAGGAAGGGAAGAAGCAATTTCATTTTTCATCTTCATCCCCTTTCATTTCGTGAGAGAGAGAGAGAGGGAGAGAAGGAAAAGGGGAAAAATAGCTTCATCTCCTTCATCTTCAAGCTTGACTCCATGGCCAATTTCTTCACAAATTCATCATTCTTTGGTAAATTCTAGATCTATTCGGTTATAAAGCTTTGCTTCCCTCCTAGAGCATGAATCTAAGTTAAGATTTCTTAAATATTGTGTTATGTTGTTGGTGGAATCTTAGGGTTTTAAGGTGAAATTTGGGGAAAGGACTCAAGATTCATCCTACGGTGTTAGTACACGCCCGAAAGGTAAGGAATCCCATAAGTCGGTTTAATCACTTGAAATTGGACAATTGCTAGATTTTTTAACTTTGGAACATTTTTGTATACATGTTCATAGCTTGTATATGCATGTATATGTTATATTTATGTCCATATAAGCTCATACTTGTGAAAATGGTGGAAAAACAAGCTGGTATTACACTGAGTTTACTGCCCAGAACTGGCAGAGTGGGACGGACGCGACCCTGGACACGCGTCCATAGCTCGTCCAGTGGAGTCCAGTAGTTCGGGAACAAGGCCGAAGGGGCGGACGCGGTACCGGACGCGCGTCCGTCGGGCGTCCATTGATGCGTCCACCGGGCGTCCAGTGTTTGGATATGAGATCAAATTGTGTAGACTTTGATTATTGATTATTGAGGTTTAGATGATGGGTGGTAATGACCCTAAGAGATTATTATGATAAGTAATGAGATTATGAAGTTGGAGGAATTTTGGAAATATTTGGAATATGGATTATGAAAAGGAAAAATATTGGTATATGGATATTATGAATATAAAGGTTATAGACATAAGCTACGACATTGAATAAGTAATTTTGGGGTTATAGATGCAAGATGTGAGATTTGAAAGTTATGGTGATTATTGTGAGAGTTGAGACCTCTCTATTTAGTTTGGCCACCGGTTTGTGGATTCGTCCGGTTGGTTTGGATTTAATAATTAATGATGGATTAACAGTGGAGTTCATGAGGTAATTAAGCTTTAATTATAGTGATTAAGGACTGATGATAGTTATTAAGGTTGAATGACTGAATGAATAAATTGAATTGTAATTGGTATACTATCAAGGTGTGACTAATTATTTGAAGAATTATCTTTGGGGATTATTATGAGAGTTTGGATACTCTCTATTTGGTAGTTATTTTGAGAAATTGGAATTATCTCCTTGGTAATTAGTATGAGATATTGGAATTATTCCTTTGGGATTTAGTTTGAGAGTTGGAAATCTCTTTATTGGTGAATAAGTTATGGTTTAAAGGAATTTTAAGTAATGATATTATGATATATATTGAGTAACTTGTTATATGGAAGAGTTAAGATAAAGATATTATTATGATATGTATTGAGGGAATTGTTATATGGAAATATTGAGATAAAGATTGTATATGATGACTCTTGAGGAGATAATTGTTGAATGATTTTGGAGTATGGTTAGGCAATGACTTTTCCTTAAGTTATGATCTAATGATGTTGATAATGGTGTTAATGCTTTTGATGACTTGATAATGATGTTATAATGTTGTTGACTTGTCGTCGATGATGGATTACAAGGTTAGTAGTTACTATTGACAATAATTAATGCTTAAGAGTGATTAAGGTTAATTGTTGGATTATGGGTGACTAAGTATCGATTATGGATGTGTGATTTCCTTAAGTTATAATGGTGTTGATGATAATGGAAGTTGTTGATGACGATAGTGAAAAGAATAACTATCTATTATTACTTAATGGTGGAACCATGATTATGGATTACTGATGATGATTGGATTGTAAGATGGACTGAAGTTCATGATAAGGAATAAGTATTGGGAATGGATATATGTAGTGTTAGTAGAATATATACGTATCCGATGTGTGACCAGCTTGTGTTCAGTATTTTCTCAACTGTATTTTCTTCCAATTTTGCTCGTACTTGAGCTATGCTTGAAAAGCCTTTGGGCAAGTAAAAATGTTTATGAAAATTACGTTGAAGAACGTATGCTATTTTGGTACATCGGTTGTCAAAACCTTATTTCTGAAGGAAAAATACCATTTTTAGTTAGTGTGTACCTTACTTGAATGATGAGAAAACGATGTTAAAATGAATAAAACCTTAGTTTCAAGAAGTTACGAGGACCTTGTTGTCTTTTTACCTCGGGCTATAATTACCGAAGGTTGTCATTGAAATATGTACGGTTGTATTCGTACTTTGGCGAAGTCTATTCGCCGAGTCTCTACGTCACTCATGTATGGCTAGACTGTGGGGGTGTGCACACTTAAGCGTATTGACTCTGTCGTCTCCGGGTTGGTGTCATTTTAATGGACCTAGGCGGGGCCACACTAGGGGCCATTCTAATGAACCTTCGTCCAAGGGACCGAGAAGAGAATTTGGGTAATGACCGCAAGCCCAAGTTCCAGGTTCATTCGGTCAACGACAAGGAATATTCAACATTTCCTATAAGGCCTCATACTTCGAAATGAAACTAAGTCGAGTTTTGCATAAGTAATGGTTGCATCAATGTCTATGATGAGATGTATGATACTAGTTCCAAGGAACTAGTCGAGTGATGTCTGAGAAATGGAATATTGTGAAGATGTCAAGTATGGTTGAGAAAATTCACGCGTGTAACGTAAAGATGATTTTGAGCGGCAGTTATGCCATTATTCTTATTTGACAAAAGCTTTACATGATTTAACTTATATACGCTACTATACTATCTATGAATCATTTGGTTGCAGGTAAATTTTCAAACATGGGTAAAAACTTTACGAACTTCCAAATTATTTATGTTTTCAAACCTTTGTCTACTTTTAACTAACAATGGATTTCCTTACTTAGCCGTCGTGCTAACTACACTTCGATGTCTTTTCCTTATCAGATGCAGTTTAGTGTGGACTCCTGTAGCCCGATGAGCTCTGAATAAGATGGAAGTACAAGTTGAGGTCTACTCTATGCTTCCGCTGATTACTGATTTGTAATAAATGTAAGAGTTGAAAATTGGGGTGTTACAGTATTTAAACTAAACAAATTGAAAAATAAACAAGGAGGTGTGTGACTTAGTTAGTCCAAATGATTTATTATCCAAAGGGAATATGGAAATGAGTTTCGGGAATAAACACGGGAGTCATGGTATCAATACCAAGTGACGTCACACTTGAACTCTCAATCCTCATTCAGTTGAGGCATTTTATCGAACACCTTGCCTACCACTCCTCTCGGACCTCTTCCTTTCGGACTAAGGGCTGAGATGTGGGTGAGTTGGACTCGTGAGTGGCTGCTATCGCGCACACACTCACTTCCCTAGAGTCTACTATCTATCCCGGCCGGAAATAGAAGCAAAGCATGAAGAACTTCAACCACACAAGACTAAACCCACTTCATTTTCACAAGTATATGACAAAATTCAAGCATCAATCATAGGATCTAACATGGGGCACACACACCCCTCAACTAATCTACTCAAGCATTATCAAATTAAAGATCAACAAAGCAAAATTAAACAAAGCAATAGATTAAAGTTCCAGTCTTTAAGGAATAAAAGTTTTAGCAATATACCTAGAGATCTATGGATCTACTCCATCTTCCTTTCATCCTTCATCTTACTTCTTTAATCTATGGAAAATCTATCTATCTAATCTACTCTAAAGAAGAGAAAACGGATTTCCCCCAAAGGGGAGAAAACCCTAAGAAATCTGATCTAAAGAAAGTTGGGGCTCTAAGAATTGTTGCTGAAAAACCTATCAAGGCCATATATATAGCCTCCGAAATCTCGCCCTAATTTTTTCCGCGCTGTGTCGCGTCCATGTGCGTCACCACGCGTGTGAGCGCGCGTGGGAGCATTCTAGTATGCAACCACGCGTGTCACCACGCGTGTGAGCGTGCCTGGTGAAGTTTGCTTCTGTTATCTTCTTCTATGTTGTAGCTCTCGATGATACGGTTGCATAGCCACTTGCCTCGCCTCATTCGGACATTCCTAACTCCGGTTACGTCCGTTTTACTGAAGTGTCGCCGGGATGCCCTGAGAAATTTAAGATTTGTGCAAATTATATTGAAGCACACATGATTAGTTCCTAGACCTATATGCAATGAAATTACCCTATCTTAGTATATTTTAAGCCTAATGGGCATCTAACATAGCATATTTCACACCTAAATGACCCCTAAAACACAGCTACTTTTGGCACTTATCACTTGACATCATTTCCTAATGACAAAGAATACCTTGATGTGGATTTGGACCCGACAGTCTTCCATCATTGAAATATCAATGGTGTTTTTGTGATGTTAGAAGATATCAAGGATTTGCTAACAATGAATTGGTTAGATGTCTCGGTTATACAAGTGTTTATGATGTAAGTTTTTAATTATTCATTTGTTTTATATACAATTGTTATTTATGTTTACTGAAATTGGTTGATTTGTTATTTTTCAGGTTTTTGAATAGTCTGTGTAAGCAGTATGGAGTAGCATCGATTGGGTTTGTATGTCCAACACAAATTTCAGCGGATATGGTCAACAACAATCCTGAAACCGTTTCATCATATCTGATTCATGTTATGGACACACATAAGGATCAACAATTCATATTGGCACCGTATCATCAACAGTAAGTCTTTTATTATACTATTTTCTATAACTCCATAACTTTATTTGAAGTGTTTTATAATATTAGAATTTTAATATATATATTTGTAAATGTAGAAATCATTGGTTGTTGATCGTGATTTGCATCAACTTAAAAACGATGTATGTATTTGATCCTTTGAAATGTGGGCGCACACTTGAAGTCAAACCTAGTATGAATATGCAAGTAAAAACTTTATTATTAATATATATATATATATATATATATATATATATATATATATATATATATATATAGTTAAACTATAATTTATAAATTACTATGTTGACTAATAACCCTAATTAATTTGTTTTGTAGGCATTGGAAGATACCACATACTCTATGAATGAAATAGAAGAAGTTCGAGAGTTGTGGGCAAAATATTTTCTAGAAGAGTGCGTTTAGATTGACTTTATTTCATTTTATAAACATGATTATCCCTATTGTTATATTGTGATGCATGTTATTTTTTACTATTAATTGTGAAGGATATTGTGAATTGTGGTGATGTTTGCATGTGTTGGTGGATAGTGATGTTTGTGTTGCTTTAAAATTAAATATTTGTGTTTGTTTGAAAATTATTATTTGTGTTGGTTATTAATTTATAATTAGTCATGTATGTGTTAGTTTGAAAATATAATTGTGAATAGATAATAGATATATGTTTATAAATTTTGATGTTGCGTTGGATGATTTGGAAAATTCTGAGCAGGTTTTATAAATACAAAAAATTGGATATTTGTAATTTAAATTAAAAATTAAAAAAAAAAAAGGTTTACGCGACACCTGCTCGTGCAGGTGCCGCGTAAAGTATTTTAAAAAAAAATAAAATACTTTCCGCGGCACCTGTAGCGGAACAGGTGCCGTGGAAAGTCTTTATTTATTATTATTTTATTACTTTCTGCGGCACCTATTCCGCTACAGGTGCCGCAGAAAGTATTTATTTAAAAAAAAAAAAGTTAAATGCTTTCCGCGACACCCGTTACAGGTGCCGCGGAAAGCCTTACCTTTTAGCGTCAGTAGCATAGGCTACACCTGTAGAGGTGTAGCGAAAACACTTTTACAGGTGTAGCCTATGACCTTTTTTGTACTAGTGGCTCCTTCTTCTCCATCTTTGCCAACCGGTGTCGCCACGTGTAATGGATTGCATAGGCTATCAACAGTACCAGAGAAGAAGGAGATGGGAAGAAGCCGAAGTCGGCCGATCGATCTGGGAAGAAATTGCTTGTAGCAGGAACATAGGGAGAAATAGGGAGGAGCGAGAGATTGTGCGTGGATGGCATGTGATTGACTCGTGTAATAAAAAGACCCGACCCGTCTCACACAAGTTTTTGCCATCTTAGGTATATAATTAGAGTTTTTTTTTCCCAAAATGGTCCATCAATTATTGCTCATTCTCAATTTTGCATTTCAACTTTCAATTGCACCAAATGTGGTTCCTCAACTTTAAAAAATTCACTCAATTTAGTCCTCCATTAAGTACTCCATTTACTCAGCATTAAAATTGAGGGCATTTTTTTCCGTTCACCTATTTTGTGCCTAATACACTCAGTAATAGTAGAGGGACCATTTTGAGAAAATCTATTTTATTTATTTATTTATTTTTGATTATTTTCATTTTTGTTTTTAGACTCTATCAAATTAGAATTTCGACATTTTTTTCTCACAAATATAAATAGTTAAAACCCCACACTCCAACCCCAAAATTTTTAACTTTTCATCTATCTCTATCAAGTTTTACAATACATTTTGTAACTTTTATAAATACCCATATACTTTTTATTTTTATCTTTTTATGTCCATATATATCTAAAAAAACTCATACTAAAAGTTCAATAGACCTCTTAAAAAACCATTTAATAGACAATCAATCACTATATATATCACAATAAATATTACTCCCTCTATCCCATTTTACCTGTCCTGTTTACTATTCATTGGTCAAACAAATTCTTTCTTCATTGCTTATTTTCTTTAATAATTTTTAATTATTTTTAAATTTGATTTTTTGCGTTTAATAGTACTTTTAATGTAATTTCTAAATATATAAATTTTATATACTAATACTAAACTTGATATTATGAAAATTTGAATTAAAAATAACTTCAGTCAAGCCTCGTTAACCAAATCAGACAAACAAAATGGGACGGAGGTAGTATTTTTATAAGAGTTAATTCCAGAAATGGTCCTTCGACTATTGATTTTTACCAATTTTCGTCCTCGACTTTTAATTTGACCAAAGTTAGTCCCTTAACTATTGATTTTGTACCAATTTTGGTCATTTTGTTAAGTCTATGTTAAATAGGTGTAAAAATTGAGGGCAAAAATGTAAAACCAAATATTTTAACCTTTCTTCTTCACTTTGTTTCCCCTCCTCCATTGCAAGATTATATCAGTGTTCGCTAGGCGCCCCTAGGCCGTTCCGCTTTCATTGCTAGGCGGTAAAAAATCGGTTGGCCGCCTAGTCGGCCGCCTGGGCGGCAAAATCGGCCTAGTCGGCCGGCTAGGCGGCAAAATCGGCCTAGTCGGCCTAGGCGGCCAACTCGGTCAACTCGGCCGAGTTGACCGATTTCATCCGATTTTGACCGAGTTATTCCGATTTTGACTGGTCGTTGGAGTCTAGACTGCTTCTGTAAAGTTTTAAACTTTAAACATTTAATTTATTTCATTAGTTAATACATTTTATTCATTGATTCTATAATCCAATTTATTAATTAATAATTATTCATTTATTTGATTTATTTCATACTTCATTAATTAACAAACATTATTACCATATCCTGATATTTTTTATAGTTTGCTACTTTGAATCATTGGATGATAGATTGAATGTTGAAAACTGCAAGTCTGCCATTGTTTTTTTTGTGCCCGCCTAGTGCCGCCTAGATTCTGCCTAAGCCCCGCCTAAGCCGCCTAGGCGCTAGGCGCTACCCGGGCGCCCGACTAGCGCCTAGCGCCTACTGCAACCATGGATTATATAGGGAACAATGTGAATCAATATATTTACTTTTTACATTTTATGCTAAATTGTTTCAAGTAATCAAAAAATTTTCTTGTATTTTATTTTTTATTTTATTTTGGTTTAATGCAATGTAATATATATACTCCGTAATAATTTATTTTGTATTTTTTTTTTGTAAATTCTCTAACTGAATGTAGAGTGTTATTGTATATTTTATTGTTGTATTAGGTTTTTTTTTTTTTTTTTTGCTTTATTCAATAGCAAAAATGATACAAAATCAATAGTTAAAAAAAGTGAAGAAGAAAGGTTAAAATATTTGGTTTTACATTTTTCCCCTCAATTTTAACACCTATTTAACATATATTTAACAGACGGACCAAAAATTGTACAAAATCAATAGTTACCAACTTTGGTCAAATTAAAAGTTGGGGACAAAAATTGGTAAAAGTCAATAGTCGAAGGACCATTTCTGGAATTAAATCATTTTATAATTAAAAATAAGTTTTTTTTGTACCTTGGTAAAAAAAATTCGATTTCGAATTTAAGTTTATTAATATTCATATATAAAATACAAATAAACTTCAAAATGACAAGAACTTGTCATTGTGGTAAACGGGGAGGCTTTAGGTTTAGGATTATCTATTTTGTGCTAATTATTTTAGCATTTGGTTTAGAGTTTTTTACCAAAATGGTCCCTCGATTATTGGGAAATTGCCAATTTGGTCCTCAACAATTTTTCTTGACCAATTAAGTCCCTCGACTTTGAAAATTTTAACCAATTTAGTCCTCCGTTTATTTTTCCGTTAATATCCATTAAATCAGGACCAAATTGGTAATATTTCTATAGTCAGGGGACCATTTAAGTAAAAAATTAAGAGGTAAACTACAATAAAGTCATCGTACTATTTGGGAACAAGTAATTAGGTCATCCAACTCAAATAACCCCCAAATAAGGCATTGAACTCAGGAAAATAAAGCAATTGAGCCACTGCAACCCAAAAAAAAAACAATTAACCCATTTTTAAAATTTTCGGTGACAAATTCCGACACCGACGATCATTTTCGGCAACCGGCGGTTTCTGGTCGCCTTCTCCTGGGGAAGGCGACCTCGCCTTCCCGGCGAGGGCGACCATTTTTGGTTGCCCTCGCCAGAAATGGCGACCGGCGGCGACCATTGGAAATGATTGTCGGTGCCGAAATTTGTCGCCGGAAATTTTAAAATGGATTAATTGTTCCTTTTTTTTTCGGTTTTAGTCGCTCAATTGCTTTATTTTTTTGAGTTCAATGGTTTATTTGGGGTTATTTGAGTTGGATGGCCTAATTGCTTGTTTCCAAATAGTACGATGACTTGTTTGTATTTTATCCCAAAAATTAATTACCAATTTGGTCCCTTGACTATAGCAAAATTACCAATTTGGTCCTGATTTAACGGATGTTTAACAGAAAAATAAACGAAGGACCAAATTGGTTAAATTTTTCAAAGTCGAGGGGCTTAATTGGTTAAGAAAAATTGTTGAGGACCAAATTAGTAATTTCGCAATAGTCGAGGGACCATTTTGGTAATAAACTCTTTGGTTTATTTTGCCTGTACTTTAACACATTTGAGATTATTGATAGTCATAGTTATAGACTCCCATTAGCATGATGTACTACTTGGTAGCAAGGGATTTGAAAGTGGTAGCTATAGTTTGTACTAACTTTGGAATGGGACTAATGGTCTTGTGAGTTAAGTTAAAACCAACTTTTTAAAAGTATTTTTCAATATTTTGCCACTAATTGAGAAGCGAAGCGCACTTCACGGTTCAGAGAAGTGCCAGAAGCACCTCTCTGACCGAGAAGTGCGCCTCTTAGCAGTATACTAATAAGTAAACTTACCTTTTGATCACAGGTGGGAGTTTACTTTTCGGCTCAACCGAGAAGTTTACTGGAAAAAGTTACATTCTAGTCCAACATTTTCCCTACATTTTGCACTCTTTGGGGGCCTAAAATTGAAAAAAAAAAATCTAGTTCAAAATTTTTTCTACATTTTCCTAATAATGTTATTTGCAACGATAAAAATAATATTTATTGTGATACATAGTGATGATTAATTGTCTATTGAGTTTTTTTGTATGATATTTTTAGATATATAAGAACATAGCAAAAATAAAAAGTATATGAGTATTTATGAAAGTTGCGAATTGAAACGTATTTAAAACTTGATAGTATAGAGGAAAAGTTTGTATGTTTAGACAAACAGAAAAAGTATGTAGAGAAGTTGAAAACTTTGGGACTGAAGTGAGGGGTTTTAACTATTTACATTCGTGAGAAAAAATCTAACAGAATTTCTAATTTGATAAAATCTAACAACAAAAATGGAAATAAACAAAAATAATATAAATAAAAGATTTTTTTTCAAAATGGTCCCTATTGTTTTGTGAGAAAAAAAATCTACAGAAATTAAAATTTTTTTAGAAAATTACAGAAATTATAATTTGATAGAGTTTAAAAAAAAATAAACAAAAATGAAATAAATAAAATAAGTTTTTCCAAAATGGTCCTCGAGTTTTGCTAACTGTATTAGGCACTAAATAGGTGAGCGGACCAAAATGCCCTCCATTTTAACACTGTGCAAACGAAATACCTAATAGAGGACTGAATTGGGTGCGATTTTGAAAGTCGAGGGAGCACAATGGTGCAATTGAAAATCGAAATGCAAAATTGAGAATGAGTAATAGTCGAGGGACCATTTTGAAAAAAAAACTGTATATAATTATAAATAACTTCCCATTTATTTATCTTCTGGAAAATTACTATAAAACTACGACTCGAACCCACAACCTCCCATATGGGAGCGCAACTTGATGTCATTAAACCACAAGATCTTGGCATATTCATGCACTATTTTGTTCTGCCTTGAAATTGAACTTATCCGAGTATAACTGAAATCTCAATATACGATTGTAAACTGTGAATAATCTCATCCATAATAATCAACATAAAATTTTTATTTATTTATTAATATATATATATATATATATATATATATATATGTATATATATATATATGTATATATGTATATATATGTATATACATATATGTATATATATGTGTGTATATATATGTATATATGTATGTATATATATGTATATATGTATATGTATGTATATATATAGAATTGCGTTCAGGTGTGAACCACCTGTCCAAGAGAAAATTGAGAACTCTTCGCAGCGCGTCACGTATCCAGGATGTAGTTGCACCTAACGTTATAACTAGGTGCACCTAATGTTATAACTAGGTGCACCTATGTTGCACCAGGTGCATGAATGTTAACAAAGCAAATTACTTGCACTTGTAAGTGAAAATATGTGCACAAGTGCAAGTAAAATGTATTACAAGTGCAAGTAAATTGTACGCTGAGTAGCAATACTAAGTGCACCTAAAGTTATAACTAGGTGCACCTAGGTTGCACCCAAGTACATGAATGTTAACAAGGTAAATTACTTGCACTTGTAAGTGAAAATAGGTGTACTTGTAAGTAAAACTAGGTGCACTTACAACACAATTACTTGCACCAAAGTTTGAGTTATTTACGAAAATGCCACCACGTCATTTTTTTAAAATTACATCTGATTCGTTGATCTGGACACGTGAACGGCTGCAAAGCATTCTCATTTCCTTCCTCGGCGACCGTCCGCACCTAATGGATGAAAAAAGGTTGCACGGCCACATCTAAGGAGTAGACCACACTTGAACTCAACTCACTCTCTCTCTCTCTCTCTCTCTCTCTCTCTATATATATATATATATATATATATATATATATATATATATATATTTATTATTTTTTTATTTATTTATTTATATTGCAATTTGCAAATTGAAATAGATTATGTAATTTATATAAATAACTAAACTTTATTAAACATTCACATAATCTAGAGTTCTAGACCATGGATTATTTGCAAAAAGAAATAATTAAAAGAAACAAACACAAAGTGCGCACATATACACAAATTAATTCTTAACAATAACCAACAATCATTTCAAAGCTCAAAAGACGAAAGGCTGAGCAATCAAGCAAAGATCTTCTTTTCTGGCCACAGCTATACCCATTGTCTCAGTCATATCCAAATCAATAGGACTAACTCCACCAGGGATTTCCCAATCAAAGTGATACAATAAAGCAGCCAAAACTAGCCAAAGAAAATGAAATTTCAGGACACATTCTTCTCCCCTCACCGAAAGGTATATAAATTCATAGTGATTTCCTATGAATCCCACAGAATTAGTTTCAAATCTTTAGGGCAAAAATCTTTCTTGATCTTTCCAATACTTAGGATCGGTCGCAATAGCCCAAGCATTAATGATGAGTCTTAGGAGGTATAATGTATTTATCAATCTGTGCTTCCTGCATGCTTTCTCTAGGAGCTAAAAGTGGAAAAGGAGGGTGGAGTCTAAGACTTTCATTCTTTAATTAATCACAAAGTTTAGGCAAGTTAAATTTTCCAAATCTTTATCTTCAAACGTTTTCTTTCCCTTTAGGACTTGCCTCACCTCAGCTTGTGCCTTAGACATCACACTTGGACATTTCATCATTTCGGACATTGCCCAGATAAGTGTTGTGGCGGATGATTCAACCCCAGCAGAAAACATGTCCTACATTTTGATTGATAATATTATAATTTTATTTGGGGAAGAAAATGAATGTTAAAAACTGTTGGAAAAATTGCAATAAAATGGCATTTTAAGTGGCCATTTTGTGGTATAAATATATGTGGGTCCACTTCCGATTTTGGGTCGGGTCAAAGTGGATTCGGGTTCTTCGTTCTTAGACGAAGAGATTGATATATTATACGCTCAAAATGGATAATGGGTGAATGAGAAATTGATTCTCAAAGTAGACTCATTGGAGATGGAATTCAAGTGTGGAAAAACTTATGTAGCTTTGTCCCACATTGGTTTGGAATGAACCTTTGCACCACTATATATACAAGGGTCTTATTACGACTAAGTAACTTGTATAGCATAGAGGCTCTCTCTCGCGCACAGGGGGGGGGGTGCAAATCAAATCCCAAATCGAGCTTGAAAAGGCTTGACTCGTGTACGCTGACACCTGCGGGCACGAATGTCGTCCGAAAAATTGGCTGGCCTTGCGGGCTAACAAACGCAGGAGTCGGAGTACGTTTTATCCTGGGAAACCTAGGCCGCAACGTTCCAGCACTTCGGGAAGCGGCAAATAAGGTTTTAAGGAAAGTGGCAACGCGACTCGTACTTACAACTGCCCTTAGTTCGTCCAGTGCAACCCATCATTCTCCAAGAAGGCCACTCAACCCAGCGTGGTTTGTTTTCTTGTAATCGTTTAATCCTACGTGGATTACATTTCCTTTCCTTGTAATTTGTTTGTTTTTCCATTTCGTGTATTTTCCTTGTATTTTCGAGATAGTCAGGAGTATTATTCCTACAATCTTAAAACCTTATTCTGCTTCTACTCCTTCTGGTTCTCGGATTTCTGGAAAGAAATGGAAAACGTGTTGCCAGTAGCCAACCTTGGAGATGAAAATCCTAATGTTGTCGAAAACAACAGTGGGGGGAACGGCAACAATGTTGCACATTCCCAGGCACCAGTGAACGTAGGTTCACAAGGGGGTGTCAGTTCGGAGGGGTATATCCCCACGATGAGGGTACCTACGGTACCAAGCGGTTCGGCTGAAAAGCCGGATAAGTTTTCGGGAGCCTTTTTCAAGAGGTGGCAGCAAAAGATGCTGTTCTACCTCGTGACTCTCGGCTTGTCAAGGTTCTTGACCGAGACGGTTCCAGTGGTGAAGGAACAAGACACTCATTGTGTAATGGCGGTTGGGCTTTGGAAGGATTCTGACTTCCTTTGCCGCAACTACATTCTGAATGGGTTAGTTGACTCCCTTTACGATGTTTATCGTAAAATTGGCACGGCTAAGGCACTGTGGGAAGCTTTGGACCACAAGTACCGAAGCGAGGATGCCGGGGCCAAGAAATTTGTTGTTGGCAGGTTGTTTGATTTCAAAATGGTGGATTCAAAAACCGTGCTGAGTCAAGTTGAAGAGTTGCAATTACTCTTTGATGAGATTCGTGACGAGGGTATGCCAATCAGTGAAGCCTTCCAAGTGGCGTCTACGATCCACTTGCTGCCTCCGGGATGGAAGGACTTCAAGAACTACCTGAAGCACAAGCGAAAGGAGATGAGTCTAGAGGACCTGATCCAGCGACTTCGTGTTGAGGAAGGGAACAGGACCAGTGATGGAAGAGGACCTCTCGTGGGAGGTGCCAAAGCCAACGTGGTGGAGCACGAGCAAAGTTCCAAGAAAGCCAAGAAGGGCAAGAAAAAGTTGAATCCGAAAGGTGGTGTTTCCAAGGGCAAATTCCCGGGGAAATGCTACAATTGTGGCAAGATGGGTCACAAGTCCATGGAGTGCAAGGCTCCAAAGAAAAAGAACAAGGGTTCTGAAGCCAACATGGTTGGTGATATGAGCCAAAAGGTGGCGGAAATTAGCCTCTCGGCTATGGTCACCGAGGTGAACCTGGTGGGCTCTAACCCACGCGAATGGTTCATCGACACTGGTGCAACTAGGCATCTATGTTGCAACCATGGTATGTTCAGTACCTTTGAAGCCATTGAGGGTGAAAAGGTTTGGATGGGAAACTCCGCTCAGTCCAATGTTGAGGGCGTGGGCATGGTGATTCTGAAGATGACTTCCGGGAAGGAACTAACATTGAATAATGTTTTGTATGTTCCGGACCTTAGGAAGAATCTTGTTTCTGGCTCGTTGTTGAACAAGCATGGATTCAAGATGGTCTTTGAATCGGACAAAGTTGTTTTGTCGAAATTAGGGATGTTTGTTGGTAAAGGTTATGTACTTGACGGGCTGTTTAAGCTTAATGTAATGCCGATTATCAATAAAAGCAAAGTTAATTCCGTTTACTTGCTTGAGTCTTCCAATTTGTGGCATGGTAGACTAGGTCATGTTAATTTTAATTCTATGCGTAGATTAATTAGCATGAACCATATCCCTAATTTTCAAGTTAATACAAATAAGTGTGAAATTTGTGTTGAGGCAAAACTATCGAAAGTTCGCTTCAAATCGGTTGAAAAGGAAACTGAGCCACTAGAATTGGTACATAGCGATTTGTGCGATTTTAGATCGATTCAAACGAGAGGTGGTAATAAATACTTTATCACGTTTGTCGATGATTGCACACGATTTTGCTATGTGTATTTGCTAAAAAGCAAAGACGAAGCCAAGGAAAAATTCATTCTTTATAAGGATGAAGTGGAAAACCAACTTAATCGAAAGATTAAAAAAGGTTAGAAGCGATAGAGGTGGTGAGTACGAAGTACCTATCGGTGACTTCTGTGCGAGTGTTGGAATAATACACGAGTGCACTGCACCTTATGCACCTCAATCAAATGGTGTTGCCGAACGTAAGAATCGTACATTGAAAGATATGATGAATGCGATGCTTATAAGTTCGGGCCTACCTCAAAGCATGTGGGGTGAGGCGATTTTGACAAGTAACTACCTTTTGAATAAGGTACCTCACAAGAAGCTCGATAAGACTCCTTATGAGCTGTGGAAAGGTAGGAAACCTTCCTACCAATACCTCAAAGTGTGGGGGTGTCTTGCCGAAGTTTTGGTTCCAACACCTAAGAAAATAAAGATAGGTCCAAAGACGGTGGATTGTATCTTTATTGGATATGCACACAATAGTAGTGCTTATAGGTTCTTAGTACACGAGTCCCATAACCCGGACGTACATAAGAACACTATACTCGAATCAAGGAATGCAAGTTACTTTGAAAATGTATTTCCTTGCAGGTCTGATGAAAGACCAAGTACATCATTTCGAGAGGTCGAGAGATCTAGTACGTCAATTCGAGAGGTCGACAGACCAAGTACGTCACTTCGAGAGGTTAACATACTGAGTATGTTACTTCGAGAGGTTGATGGACCGACTATGTCACTTCGAGAGATGGACGGACCAGGTACATCACTTCGAGAGATTGATGTTGCTATGGACAATGATGTCGGGTATTCTAAGGAAGAACCCGAGCTTGAGCCAAGACGTAGTAAACGGGCGAGAGTTGAGAAATCATTTGGTCCCGATTTTCTAACTTACTTGTTAGAGTATGATTCGAATACTCTAACTTGTTTGATAGAAAATGAACCAGATTTTCTCTCTTGTTTGATTGAAAACGAACCTCGGACTTATAAAGAAGCTGTGACTTCTACGGAGGGTCCAATGTGGAAGGAAGCGATCAAAAGCGAAGTGGATTCTATCCTACAGAATCACACTTGGGAACTTGTTGATCTTCCTCCAGGTTGTAAACCTTTAGGATCCAAGTGGGTCTTTAAAAGGAAAATGAAACCGGATGGTTCCATCGAGAAGTATAAGGCTCGACTTGTAATCAAGGGTTACAGGCAACGAGAAGGCCTCGATTACTTCGATACGTATTCTCCTGTGACGAGAATAAACTCCATTAGGATGATCCTTGCCATAGCCGCATTGCGGAATTTGGAAGTTCATCAAATGGACGTGAAAACAGCTTTCTTAAATGGCGAATTAGATGAGGAAATCTATATGGACCAACCCGAAGGGTTTGTGGTTCCGGGCCAAGAAAAGAAAGTATGTAAATTAGTNTTGGTACATAGCGATTTGTGCGATTTTAGATCGATTCAAACGAGAGGTGGTAATAAATACTTTATCACGTTTGTCGATGATTGCACACGATTTTGCTATGTGTATTTGCTAAAAAGCAAAGACGAAGCCAAGGAAAAATTCATTCTTTATAAGGATGAAGTGGAAAACCAACTTAATCGAAAGATTAAAAAAGGTTAGAAGCGATAGAGGTGGTGAGTACGAAGTACCTATCGGTGACTTCTGTGCGAGTGTTGGAATAATACACGAGTGCACTGCACCTTATGCACCTCAATCAAATGGTGTTGCCGAACGTAAGAATCGTACATTGAAAGATATGATGAATGCGATGCTTATAAGTTCGGGCCTACCTCAAAGCATGTGGGGTGAGGCGATTTTGACAAGTAACTACCTTTTGAATAAGGTACCTCACAAGAAGCTCGATAAGACTCCTTATGAGCTGTGGAAAGGTAGGAAACCTTCCTACCAATACCTCAAAGTGTGGGGGTGTCTTGCCGAAGTTTTGGTTCCAACACCTAAGAAAATAAAGATAGGTCCAAAGACGGTGGATTGTATCTTTATTGGATATGCACACAATAGTAGTGCTTATAGGTTCTTAGTACACGAGTCCCATAACCCGGACGTACATAAGAACACTATACTCGAATCAAGGAATGCAAGTTACTTTGAAAATGTATTTCCTTGCAGGTCTGATGAAAGACCAAGTACATCATTTCGAGAGGTCGAGAGATCTAGTACGTCAATTCGAGAGGTCGACAGACCAAGTACGTCACTTCGAGAGGTTAACATACTGAGTATGTTACTTCGAGAGGTTGATGGACCGACTATGTCACTTCGAGAGATGGACGGACCAGGTACATCACTTCGAGAGATTGATGTTGCTATGGACAATGATGTCGGGTATTCTAAGGAAGAACCCGAGCTTGAGCCAAGACGTAGTAAACGGGCGAGAGTTGAGAAATCATTTGGTCCCGATTTTCTAACTTACTTGTTAGAGTATGATTCGAATACTCTAACTTGTTTGATAGAAAATGAACCAGATTTTCTCTCTTGTTTGATTGAAAACGAACCTCGGACTTATAAAGAAGCTGTGACTTCTACGGAGGGTCCAATGTGGAAGGAAGCGATCAAAAGCGAAGTGGATTCTATCCTACAGAATCACACTTGGGAACTTGTTGATCTTCCTCCAGGTTGTAAACCTTTAGGATCCAAGTGGGTCTTTAAAAGGAAAATGAAACCGGATGGTTCCATCGAGAAGTATAAGGCTCGACTTGTAATCAAGGGTTACAGGCAACGAGAAGGCCTCGATTACTTCGATACGTATTCTCCTGTGACGAGAATAAACTCCATTAGGATGATCCTTGCCATAGCCGCATTGCGGAATTTGGAAGTTCATCAAATGGACGTGAAAACAGCTTTCTTAAATGGCGAATTAGATGAGGAAATCTATATGGACCAACCCGAAGGGTTTGTGGTTCCGGGCCAAGAAAAGAAAGTATGTACCGAAGGGTTTGTGGTTCCGGGCCAAGAAAAGAAAGTATGTAAATTAGTTAAATCGCTCTATGGCCAAGAAAAGAAAGTATGTAAATTAGTTAAATCGCTCTATGGTTAAGAAAAGAAAGTATGTAAATTAGTTAAATCGCTCTATGGTTTGAAAAAGAAAGTATGTAAATTAGTTAAATCGCTCTATGGTTTGAAACAAAAAGTATGTAAATTAGTTAAATCGCTCTATGGTTTGAAACAAACGCCTAAGCAATGGCACGAGAAGTTTGACCACTCGATGTTAACTAATGGGTTTAAAATAAACGAAGGTGACAAATGTATCTACGTTAAGGAAACGGTAGATGGCTATGTCATTCTTTGTTTATATGTGGATGATATACTCATCATTGGTAGTAATGATCGAATGATCAAGTCTACCAAGAACATGTTAAATGCAAAATTTGACATGAAGGATATGGGTTTGGCTGATTTAATCCTCGGGATTAAAATCATTAAAAGACCTGATGGTCTTGTGTTGAGCCAATCTCATTATGTTGATAAAATCCTTGAAAAGTTTAACAAGGATGATAATCAATCGGCTAAAACACCATTTGATACAAACTTTCAACTGACCAAAAACCACGGACAGTGTATCTCTCAAGTGGAGTATGCTCGGGTAATTGGTAGCTTGATGTATCTTATGAGTTGTACTAGGCCGGATATTGCCTTTGCTGTTAGTAAACTTAGTAGGTATACTAGCAATCCCGGTGAGACGCACTGGAAGGCAATAGTAAGGGTTATGAGGTACTTGAGGTATACTCGTGATCTCGGTTTGCACTATGTAAGATATCCTGCTGTACTCGAAGGGTATAGCGATGCGAGCTGGATATCTGACATTAAAGATTCTAAATCCACGAGTGGTTATGTGTTTACACTGGCCGGTGCAGCCGTTGCATGGAAATCTTCCAAGCAAACTTTAATAGCTAGGTCCACAATGGAATCAGAAATGATTGCCTTAGATAAGTGTTGTGAAGAGGCTGAATGGCTACGCCATTTTTTGGAAGATATTCCAAATTGGGAAAGACCTGTACCTCCAATTTGTGTGCATTGTGATAGTCAAGCAACAATTGCGAGAGTAAAGAGTCAGATTTATAATGGTAAGTCTAGACATATGCGTCGTAGACATAATACCATTAAACAACTCCTCGCAACTGGTGTTGTCTCGATTGAGTTCGTGAGGTCAATAGACAATATAGCGGATCCGCTAACCAAAGGGTTGAGCAAAGAAGTTGTCGAGAGGTTGGCACGGGGAATGGGTCTAAAGCCCTTAGACTAAAAATTCCATAGTGGATACCCAACCTAGCTGGCACCTAGGTTCAATGGGACAACTAAATTATGGAATAGCATGTCACTGTGGGGGTCCCCGGACTCCCCACCACTCCTCGTTAAAACAGTGACTCCCGATCGAGGCTAGCACACTAGTGCTTTAATGATTCGATTGTCATCTGACATTTGCTGTGTATGCAATGTCTAATGGACATATGTTGAGTTGCGGGAAACTCGAGAAAGAATCACCTATGTGAGAGAGAAGTGAGGGTCGCTTCAAAGGAGAATTGAAGGGGCTTTATTCTTTAGAAACTCTTGCAGAACCAGGAACGATGTCCCACGACCAAAATGGGCACAGTCATGAGAACAAAACGTGGTTGGAAGGTTCCTGTGTGAGATTTGTCAATGTCTACACAAACGGCCGTCGGTTCAAAGACATCGCGTTCTACCGTACAGCTAGTAGAGTACATAGATCTCTCGAGGCAAGGTTCAAAGGGTTACACCTACCTTTGCTATGCAGGAATCAACCGTTGAACGCAGTTGTTTCCGTTTTCAAAATACCCTTGAAAATCACTTTTTCATTCATGTGGGGGATTGTTGGAAAAATTGCAATAAAATGGCATTTTAAGTGGCCATTTTGTGGTATAAATATATGTGGGTCCACTTCCGATTTTGGGTCGGGTCAAAGTGGATTCGGGTTCTTCGTTCTTAGACGAAGAGATTGATATATTATACGGTCAAAATGGATAATGGGTGAATGAGAAATTGATTCTCAAAGTAGACTCATTGGAGATGGAATTCAAGTGTGGAAAAGCTTATGTAGCTTTGTCCCACATTGGTTTTGAATGAACCTTTGCACCACTATATATACAAGGGTCTTATTATGACTAAGTAACTTGTATAGCATAGAGGCTCTCTCTCGCGCACAGGGGGGGGGGGTGCAAATCAAATCCCAAATCGAGCTTGAAAAGGCTTGACTCGTGTACGCTGACACCTGCGGGCACGAATGTCGTCCGAAAAATTGGCTGCCCTTGCGGGCTAAGTTATGCCATATTTTCGAACGAGTTTTCCATCTCAGACCACATGAGATCGAACTGACCTCTCGAGAGGTAGTCCGATGTCTCGAACTATGTTTCGAACCAAGTCGCTCGAGTGCGATATCGCGCAGCCCGGGTTGGCGCGCGCGTTCGATGTCTCGCGGACCAATTTGATGTCTCGATGCAGTGCGATGTCTCGAAGCCAGCACTTCTCGACGTCTAGCGGCACGGACTATGTCTCGAACTCGATCTCTCGAAGGTACGCAGACATGAACGATGTCTCGAACAGCGACTTTGGTGACCTCTCGATGGCGACCGTTCACCTACTGTATCCGTTCAGAAATAACTCTTAATATTACGGAATTAATGTGATTAATTCCAATCATTATTTCAGAGTTTATTTCTTGATTAAATGAACTTGTAGTGGGTGTAAATAGGTTGCTAGTGGGTGGAGGTTACGAATGGGAATTAAATGCCAGATTTAATGCAATGATCCCATCCTTCACTATATATTCGTTGGTGAGCAGCATATTTGTATATAGAAGAATAGAGCAATACACAGAACACACCTACGAAACACTTTTTCACCTCAAAACTCTGCTCATCCTTTCTTTCAAGCCATCTGCGTTCATCCCACTGTTTTAGTTCGCCGGGCTCCAAGTTTGTGTGCTCAAACGCAGGAGTCGGAGTACGTTTTATCCTGGGAAACCTAGGTCGCAACGTTCCAGCACTTCGGGAAGCGGCAAATAAGGTTTTAAGGAAAGTGGCAACGCGACTCGTACTTACAACCGCCCTTAGTTCGTCCAGTGCAACCCATCATTCTCCAAGAAGGCCACTCAACCCAGCGTGGTTTGTTTTCTTCTTGTAATTGTTTAATCCTATATGGATTACATTTCCTTTCCTTGTAATTTGTTTGTTTTTCTATTTCGTGTATTTTCTTTGTATTTCCGAGATTGTCAGGAGTATTATTCCTACAAAAACTATATATAGCTCAATTTTTTTTATTCAATTAGAGCATTCGAATTCAGGAAAAAAAAATTAAGTATGCGAAAGTCGTATTCCATTTGCGTTTACTTTTAACATAAAAAACGAAAGTATATGTAATAAATATTACTTTATTAGTCCGCGTGGGTCGTTGACCAGAATATATACTGGTCTGTTTGGTAAATTGCTATTATTCTGTTAACTAATACTCCGTTGTTAACTAATTTAGTGAGAGGATATAACTAGTTGGTAACATTAGCTAGAAAGATGTTTGGTAAATTAGTTGTTAGCTGATAACTATTTGGTATAATTTCTTTTCTCAAAAAGTTAATTGAAAATATGGTTTGAATAGCTTTTTGAAATTTAGCATTTTGGAGTTACAAAAAACTGATTAACCAAATACTAATATTGATTTTTAACCAAGTCAAACAGGTAATAGTAATCAAATAAGTCAAAATTGACTGATAAGCTAACTATTTTACCAAAGAGGGACATTAACATGTTAAAATGAAAACTAATCTTTCTATGAGAACGTCCTGGCTAATCTCATCCATCAATCTAATATAATTAATGGATGAAAATTAAGAAAAAATGTTGCACTGACATTTCTGTGATTATAATTGTGCATTTGAAAACGCTTGACAATGCATTTGGAAAAAAATTGCCAAATGCATTATTAGTTATTTGTGAATGCACAACCAAGCATTTTCAAATGTAAAATTATAATTATAAATTTTCATCATTGACCATTTTAGACGAACATATAAGATTATATTTGAAGTACATGTATAGCTTAGTAAACTCTTAGACGTACAAAAGGTTGCTATGTGCATCACCATCAAATATCTTTCAATTATGGATGTTATCATGTTGATGACATTAAAGTGAGAGTCTTCATATTGAGCATATAATATATAAATATTAATGTGTGTAGTCCAACTATTAGCTCCTCCTTCTAGTTCAGATGTTGCAATTGAACTTACATTGATGACTGTTTTAATGTTATCTCGTGTGATAGGAATTTTAAGCCCTCCATCATATCCTCCATCAATCTTAGTAAAACATCAACTATGTCTTCTTCATCTTTTGCTTTGCTGTTGCGATTTGCCAAGTTGTCTTTGTGCTCTTTAATGATGATTTCAAAAATTTTATCTACCTCACGGTGAACCTTCAATAATCTGGGTTTCGTCCCACTAATGTAATGAATCCATTTCTTTGGACGGAAACATATCTGCCACGTCAAATCCCCCGGCTAAGGACAGCGCTTCTTTCACAAGGACAATGAACCTCTCTTGATATTCACGGCGCAGTCTTCCAAACGCGGCCTTAGCAATCGTCGAGCTCGTGAACCAACATATCTTTTCCGTCAAGTTGATGGGAGCGGGAGATCCTGCGTTAATCGACGATATAAGCACCGAAAGCTCTTCCTCATGTGTAAAGGAACCAAATGATTTGACCATCTTTGAGCTCAACAGCTCCAACACGCATATCTTTTTCATCTGCCTCCAATAATCGCCGTAGGGTGAAAACCCAACGTCTGTGCACTTGTAATACACAATGTCGAAGGACATCATCTTTGGCCGGTTGGCGAAGACGAGGTCGTGGGTATTAGTTATTGCTTTTGCCAGTTCAGGAGAAGATATGACAATGGTGGAGATTTCGCCCAGCTGCAGGTGCGTTATGGGTCCATATTTTCTTGACAAATTTCTAAGAAAACGATGTGGAAGTGAACCACCCACGAAATGGTGCAGGCTTCCGATGAGGGGTAATTTCCACGGACCGGGCGGCAACTTTTGCCTTCTTGCAGATTTTGATCTTCTCCGTAATGTGTATATGCAGAACACGAAGGAGAGAAACACAATGACCGAAACTAGGTTAAGTACAAACTTGAGTTCCATTTCAGAAATGAAAGAAGAACAAGTTGTAACCATTCCTGAGGAACCAAATGAACAAATAGAAGGCAGGGAATGAAGCTGAGAACCTGCGCACATGAGGTTAAAACGCAACGTTTGAAAGCAAGCAGTTGGGCGGTTGGATTCAAGCGACGTCGTTGTAACACCCCACTTTTTCCACTACCGAAAATACGGGTATAATTTAATTTTTTTTATACAACAGCGGAAGCTTAAACAACAACTAAAAGGAAAAAGGGTGTTATGCCACGTTCGAGTATCTCTCTTATACTAAAACACACAGGCAAAACCTACTACCAAAATTACTATTACACAGGTGGAATTCCTAATGGTACAATAAAATCTTTATACAACGATTCACTCTCGTGCCAAGTGCCATGCCAAATATTTCCTGCAAAAACACTATGGTAGAAACAAAGTCAGCACGACGGTTGGTAAGACTTACTCCACCCCGTAAAACATTTTGTACATAGCACATAGCATATTGGGGCACATAAATTTCCACATAATAAATTTCAACCCCTTAAAATATTCTTAATCTCATAAAACAATCATCTTTAATCCATTAGAAATATAACTTGAGGAAACCGCACATCCAAATATGTATAAAAATACATATCAAAATATATATAAATTTCTAAGAGATAAAGTCATTGCCTAACCATAATCCAAAATCGTTCAACAACTATTTCCCAAGATTCACCATATACAATCTTTATCTCAATATTTCCATATAACAATTTCCTCAATACATATCATAATAATATCTTTATCTTAACTTTTCCATATAACAATTTTCTCAATATATATCATAATATCATCACTATTCAAAATTCCTTTAAACCATAACTTATTCACCAATAGAGAGATTTCCAACTCTCAAAATAAATTCCAAAGGAATAATTCCAATATCTCATAATAATTACCAAGGAGATAATTTCAATCTCTCAAAATAACCACCAAATAGAGAGTATCCAAACTCTCACAATAACCACCAAAGATAATTCTTCAAATAATTAGTCACACTTTTCATATGTCCAATAGTAGTTACTATATACAGTGTCAAGGAGGAATGGATCCAAATGGAACGTTTCAACTTCCAAACCAATACCAAACCAACCGGACGAATCCACGAACCGGTGGCCAAAACCAAATAGAGAGATCTCAACTCCCATCATCATAATCATAATCATAATAATAATAATAGTCATAAAGGATAGTTCAAAACCTCCAAGTATCACCACCCTCCGGGACAAAATATATAAATAACCATAACTTTCAAATCTCACATCTTACATCTATAACCCAAAATTACTTATTCAATGTCATAGCTTATGTCTATAACCTTCATATTCAGAATATCCACATACCAATATTTTCCTTTTCATAATCCATATACCAATAATTTCATCACAAAATTCCTCCAACATCATAATTTCATTACTTATCATAATCTCTATAAATCTAATAATTTCCCTAGTCATTCATAATTTCATCAAAAATCATTAGTACAAATAAGATGTACTCACATCAAATATCTCACAAATTCCAAATAATATAATAACACATATACACATATTAAATAATATAATAACACATATACACATATTAAATAACTTTAATTGGGGTAAATAAATTTTGAATGGACATAAATCTTACCCTTGTAGACCAAATTCTTCTCAAAAGAAATTGCCCAAAACATTCAACTTAAGCTGGGATTTGAACCCCTCCCCTCTCACTCAAACCTTAAAGCCATTTCCATCAACCTACTGCCACCTTTGTGTTCAAAAACACATTCGAGTCTTAATATAGCTAAACTCAAAATGGAAATATTTTCAAGAAAACTTAATAACCAACACTTTCACTTCATCACTTCTTCTCCCACACTATACTGATTTCTCTCCTCACTTCTCCTGATTTTTCCTCCCCACACAACCCATCTATTTATAGGCAAAAGGGAAAGGAAGACAAATCTTGAAGAGAAAGACATATGGGATAAGAATGAAGAAACTTGGAGATCAAGTCTCTAATTGGATCATCTCTAAATTATTTTAATATTAACATGTGGCTAGAAAGAGTGACACTTGTCACATTTTTGTGGTGGGTAAGGGAAAAAATATCTTTGGTTAGACTGTTATGGGTTAAAACAGATATAGTTATGGTAGAAAAATTAGAGAATTATAAATGGTCCAAAAAAATTTGGGCTAAAATAATTAATTTGGAATTGGGCTAAAGTTAGGTTCAGAACATTACGAAATAATCACATTTGGGCTTAGGGATTTAAGTAGTAAAAAAAATAAGTTGACCCAATGCCCATAACAAAATAGTTAGATTTATATAAAATAATAATAATAATCCCTTTTGGAAAATATTTATTAAAATAATACTGTTAGGAAAATACGGGGTATTACACTCGTTTTGAAGCATGTAACTAACTGAGCGGTAGGCCTATCCAACGACGCCGTTTTGTATGTTTAGCAGTTAGTTGAATTTCGAATATAAGTGTAATTGCAGAACAATGAAATGGTATGTTTTTGGAATGCAATTTCAGTTTCTTCTTTTCTTCTCTCCCTCCCTTTCTCTCTCTATTCCCTCGACTTCTTCTCTCTGTTCGTAGCAAACTCCCAAGGCCACTACAATTGGTATCAGAGCCATCCAATGGAGGCGAGAGTAAGCAAACTGGAAGCTACTGTGGCTGATCTCAATAAGCAAATGGAAGTACAGTCGACAGCTACACGTGAGCTGATGGAGAAATTAGTTGCTCAAATGGATAGCAGAATAGCCAGTTGGAAGGATGACATTGTTGAAACAATCCGGCTCAATCGTCCGCCGCCGCCGATCTTAGAAACTGCTCCGGGAGGATCATCGATGAATGGTGGAGGTCAGGTGCATCTCTCTGGATCACGCCTGGATCTAAATCCAACAAGGAGAAGGTTAGGCAAAGCTCCTGTTGGAGAGGAGGAGGCTGTGGACATAGAATTCGGTAGTGAGGTGGAGCCGGAGAGAATCAATCATGATTGGGCGCCAAGGAGAGAGCCACAACCTAGGCAGAACACTGAACATCCTCTGGTCAGGTATAAATATGATTTTCCTCCTTTCGATTATAATCAACCTCGATTATGGATTAATAGATGTGAGAGATTTTTCTTGATGTGTCATATTCCTAAAATTGAAGTGATGCATGTATTGTATGTGAATTTGACGGGGAAGGTAGGACTGTGGTTTGAGAGTTACTTAACTGGGCTAGAAGGATCCTTTGAGTGGGAACAATTTGTTGTAGCTATGTGTAGAAGGTTTGGAGGGTATAGTGGATCAGTGATGGAGGAGTTTACTGGTTTTAAGCAGTATGGAATGGTATTGGAATTTACTGACCAATTTGAGGAGTTTAGAAGTTTGTTGCTCCAAAATCATCTCACTCTTACTAAGGGATATTTTCTGGAAGCCTATATAGCTAGACTCAAGCAGAATCTCATATGCTTTGTGAGAACAGCTCAACCTAAATCTTTGGCAGATGTAATTTGGTTTGCCAAACAGTTTGAGAAGGGATTCAATCCCAATGATCAGTACAGAAACCCTTCCCATTTCACTACAAAACCTAATCAACCTGCAAATTTCCCATCCACCAAGCCATACACATCTACATACACACCCAAGTCCTATACACCTAAACCTGCTAAGATAAGACCTATTAATTCACAGGGATCAACAACATCCAATAGCTTTAATAGCACTACCAAGGGGCCTGAGGTAGCAAAATTTAAATCCAGTTAAGGGAGCATAATATATGCTTTAGGTGCTTTGAGCAATGGCAACCTGGGCATAGGTGCAAGGGTCCAACTTTTAATATCGTTGAGCAGAGTGAGTTTTATGATACTTCTGAAGAATTGAGCAATGAAGAATCAGCCCAGGAAGTGGCAAAACCAGATGAGCAAGCTGAAATCTCCTTGTATGCTATCATGGGAGGAGAGGGTCTGAACACCATTAAACTGTTGGGAGCCATTGGAAGGCAGCAATTGGTGATCCTAGTGGATAGTGGAAGTACTCATAGCTTCCTAGACCCTAACTTGCTCACTCAACTGAGAATTGAATCAGAAAAAGCTCATCCTCTGAGGGTAACTATGGCTAATGGAGAACAGATGACTTGTGACTCTATTTGTAAGGGGATGAAAAGGCAGGTACAAGAGGAGTGGTTTGAAAAGGACTTCAGATTATTGAGGTTAGGGGGGTGTGACATGGTCCTTGGTATGGATGAATAGATCAATTTGCACCTATTCAATTCCATACTAGACCTCCTAGTATCTCATTTCACAAGGAAGGCTGGTCGTAGCCTTTTTAGATGCAAACAAATACCCAGAATATTCCGAGGTTATCAATCCATAGGGAAGCGGGGTATCAAGCACTAGTTACTAATTAATTCTCGAGACGCTATTCCTACGTTAACAATGTGTATTTATCTATAATTATGAAAACAAAATAAATGAAGCAAGGCAAACGGACTTTTATATACAAGAGATTAAGAGCGGGATTTTTGGGGATCAAAGTGTTTAATCACCTAATGCCAATCTAAAGTGAAATAATCATTCGGGTTCAACAAGTGTGGATGATTGCAATCTAAAAGGGAAAGATTACTCTCGTAATTCAATCCCAAAATAACTAAAAGGGAAAGATTACTCTCGTAATTCAATCCCAAAATAAGGTAAAGGGAAAGATTACTCTCGTAATTCAATCCCAAAATAAGGTAGTTGGAATACTCACTCTCGTGAGCTATTCACAACATATAGTCAAGAACAAGCAATAAATGGAATACCCACTCTCGTGGCCTATTCACAATTGGAATACTCACTTTCATGAGCTATTCACAATAAATCCCTTAATCATCATGTCCTCTCTCGAGGTACAAGAATCAAGTGCAATTGTGGGTGCTCTAATTCATAGACAAATTTAGCAATGAAACAAGTAATTAGGATCCTTAACTACAAGCATCAAGAAATTAAGCCACAATTACAACACAAGTAATAAACCCAAATAGATATTTCATTCAAGCAATTCAAGAACTAGGCACATAGGTTCATAAACACTTTTCAATCCAAAAATCCCAAAGGAAAGCTTAGCCTACCATGGCTAAAATAGATTCAACAAATATACGATAAAACTTTAAAATAGAAAAGAGAGGAAGAAATTCTCCCGAATGATGCCTCCAAGCTCTTCTCTTTGATCTCTCTTCTCCAAATGATTTCCCTTTTGAGCTCTTTGAGAAGATGAGAGCTTCCTTTCCTTGCTCTCCTTTGTCCAAAATCCGCAGCCAAGCTTAGGGTTTGAAGAGAAAATGATGCTTTTATAGTGGGCGGAGAATGCAGGGCAAAACAGATATTTCAGAGCAGAAGAAATTTCAGATCTGCGACTTCTCGACGCGTCGAGGACTTTTATCGACGCGTCGAAACATTACAGAATTAAAACTTTGGCATTCTGCCAAGTCTCGACGCGTCGAGAATCACCCTGCACCAGGTCCAGCTTTCAGCCTAAGTTTGACCGTTTTCCCTTTTGAATCATGCTTTGAGGTCTTCATAAGAGTTGTAGCCCTTGAAGTCTTCTTTTCAATGGTTCAAGAATCACCTCATTTGGATATTCCTAGGCTGAGATATGGTCCAATTACCAAGGTCTCACCATATTTAGCTGGAATTACAACTCTTTGATCTTTTGGCCATTTTTCCTTTTAATCTACACTTTGATGTCTTCATAAGAGTTGTAGCCCTTCAAGTCTTCTTTCCAATGGCTCAAGAATCATCTCATTTGGATATTCATAAGAAGAGATGTGGTCTGATTACCAAGATGTCGCCATGGTAGCGGGAATTACAACTCTTTGGCTCCTTTGGATTGGCTTTTGCCCACAAATGGTTCTAATGCACTTCTAAACACATCAAAAACATCTAAACCAAGCATTATACCATTTTAAATATGAAAATAAGGAAATAAGCATTGGCCACAACATTTTATCACACAATTAACTATAAAACCTACATAAAAACACAAGTAAAATAGGTACAAATGAGAGTGTATCAAACTCCCCCACACTTAAGATTTTGCTTATCCTCAAGCAAACACAAAGAATAAATTGCAAATCAAAATTGAAGTTGTTCATACTCCTCTTTGTACAACCAATCATACCACAAACCAAACTTGTCACAACTCAACTTCTTTCAAGAATCACCTTAGATTGACACACAAGTTCCATTCTCAAGCCAATAACCAAGCACCTTTGCCATTTAAGTGTGTATTGTTAGGAACATCATGTAATAGGTTTTGATGATACCAACTGTAAAATAGAATCCCCAAAGTCTCGAAGTATAGGCAAAACGTGTAAGTTCGACAAGTAAACCAAGAGCAAAAGTACAACCGGGTAAATGAGCTCAACTCGGAAAATATCTAAGCTCAAAGTAAACTTGATGAACATTTTAGAAGTTTCGTGTTGTAAGTTCTCAATAGATAGATCAGAAGAAGGCACGAAACATCACTGGAGGAATAAGGGTCTGCGAGACATCAACTAAGTCTCGAGACATAAGTTCGAGTCATCAGATCTGTTCGAGACATTAGATCCGTCCGAGACATCGATCCGGTTCGAAGCATAGGATCGAAACATCAACATGTCGAGACATCAATCATAATCTCGATAGGCTCTTCTCCATTGACCGATGTACGATCAACACTTAGATAAAGTAATCCAAGTTTGGAGAAGAAGAGTATCATGGAGATAAAATATTAAGGAAGTGCCAAAAGAATATTCTACGCATGGGAACACAAGATGACCGGAAGTGGATGACACGTCAGACTTCCACATCAAACGGTCAGAAGGAGCACCAACCTTAAGATGGTCTTATTCCCTAAAATAAGCCTTAGTGGGAATATAAAAAGGGTAACCTTTGCTAAAAAGGAGAGAGTAGAGCATGGGCTCAAGAAAGTGAAATATGGAATATTCACTACAAGACAAAAGGCACAAGTTGCAAGACCACTACTCCATGAAACATGCTGAAAAGCTTTCAAGACCCATGATCAGCATGGGAACCAGATTTCAAACGGAATAATTTTCCCTCCAACGGAATTATTCTTCAACTCTCATATATAAGCACTGGAAGACAGAATCAAGAGAGGAGTTCGAGAATTTTGAGAAAGGGTTCAAAGGTGTCTGAAACTAACGTGATAGTGCAAGTGCCTAATCTGGAATATCACTTTGATATTCACTAGTGCGAGAAAACACATCTTAGTGTTTGAGAGAGTTACATTGCTTCAACGAAAATTATATCCAGAAGGTGATCAAAGCTGCTCAACAAGGAATACCATCCAACGATAGCTTTTGATCAGATTGGAGACTGTTACGCAAACCGTGAAAATCAAAGGTCCTTGCTTTGGAGAAGGAAAGAAGAGGCGGAGTAACCTGGAGGCTGTCTTGTGAAGATCCTGAGGCTTGACGCGGGCTTGGTGATCAAAGGTCAAGTGCTCGATAGGTAGAGTAACAAGAAGCGGGGCGAAAAACCTGAGGAGTGAAGAGGCGGAGTAACCAGGAGGCTGTCTTGTGAAGATCCTGAGGCTTAACGCGGGCTTGGTGATCAAAGGTCAAGTGCTCGATAGGTGGAGTAACAAGAAGCGGGGCGAAAAACCTGAGGGTTGAGGCGCGCTTCGTGATCAAAGCTCAAGCGCTCGATATTGTACTAGAAAGGGAAGTTTTTAGTGCAATCCTTCCAGGGAGTTTCTGGAAGAAGAGTGGACGTAGGCGGGTTGGCCGAACCAATTAAAAATCTCTCTCGCATTTACTTTCTGTTTTTATCTCTCGCTAACTCTCGAACTGCACTGCATATAACCACATCTCTCGAACAAGCTAAACTCGTGCTAATTAAAAAGGGGATAACCTTTTCCGCTGCGCATAAAACTTTATCTTCAACTCGTGAGGTGATAAACTTAAACATCCTAAGTTTATTGCACACGAGAGGTCGAAAAGATTTGCAAAATCTTATATAAGTCTATTCACCCCCCCCCCTCTAGACTTGTACCCCATCCCCCCGGGACCAACAATTGGTATCAGAGCAAGTTCTTTGATCGATATAAACCTTTGTTTATATTGCCAGGAGATCTTTCTTTGAAAATTCTTTAAAAATTTTTCAAAGCACGAGATTTTTTTTAATATGGATAGCATGTTGTCGAGGCATCTTCTTTTTTATCTAAGCAGGTTTGATGACTGGAAAACACGCATGCTCGCGTATCTATCTGCACTCCATGATGAGATGGCCGATGTTATCACTGAAGGTCCAGTCAAGATTTTAATGGTAAACACTGCTATGGAGCAAAACAAGGATGCACCAAAGTACGTCCCTAAGCCCAAGGAAGAATGGACAAGCGAAGATAGGAAGAGAAATAACCTTGACAATATTGCCAAGGATATCCTCTTCAGAGCCATAGATGAGACCATCTTCCCCAGAGTAAGAAAATGCAAAACGGCCAAAGAGGTATGGAATACCTTAATGCTGATAGGTGAAGGAGATGAACAAGAAAAGGAGAACAAGCTCACTGTGGCGATGAAGAAGTTTGAAGATTTCAAGATGAGGCCAGGGGAAAGCATCGACAGCATGGAATCTCGGTTCATGAAGCTCACAACCGAGATCAGCGATCTTGAGAAGGAGATCCCACAGAAAGAGCTAAATCTGAAGGTCCTACGTGGCCTAACCAAGGAGTGGGAAGTGAAAGTAATCACAATGCGGGATCACAGAGATCTAAAGGAAACCAAAACCGACAAACTCTTCTGAGATCTCAAAGCCTTCGAGTTCGAGATGTTCCCAAAAGACGAGGACATGGTGGACAGACGTAACGTGGCACTTGTCGCCGATCAACCAACCACATCGTCCAGGTTAGACTCGAACTCGAAAGATATTTTTACTGATGAACAATTTGCTCTTTTTATGAGAAAGTTCAGGAAATTCATGAAGAAGAATCCAGAGAGCAACATCAGTTCACCTTCCTCCTCAAGAAGGAAAAACGAAAGATATTCATCCAAAAGGACGGAGGAGGAGAACCAGGGCTTATGCTACAACTGTAGGAGACCAGGACATTTCAAGGTTGAGTGTCCTTACCCTCCTGTAAGCAAATATCAAGGTCAAGAAGGCAAAGATTCCAAGAAGGTGGAGGAGTCTAGGGAGAAGCCAATACAAAGCGGCTTCAAAGGTCTGTCAAAGACACATTCGCGCAGGAAGGCGCTTGTTGTTGAGGAGATCGAGAGATTAGCCGAGGAGTCTGAAACATCGAGCTCCAGTGAAGGCAGCAGCAGCTCGGAAGATGAGAGGGGGCTCATCTGCTTATACACCGAGGAAGAAGAGAATCAGTGCTTAATGGCCATTAACAATGAGGTAACCTCTACTTCCACATCTCGCTGCTCTACATCTACCTCTCGTTGCTCTTCTTTTAGAAGCGATGAGGATCCTTTCGAGATCATGGAAATGCTCAGAAAGAACCTCAACATCGCTAACAGAACTCATGATAAAGTGATGGAAGAAAACAGCAAACTAATTTCTGAAAGAGATATGCTTAAGAATGTCTCGAAAGAGAATTCAGAGCTTACTCTCAAAGTAAGCAACTTAGAGGCTGAAATAATCCAACTCAAAGGAGAGTGCAAAGCTCGACAGACTCGAGAATATAATCTTAGACAGGTCATTGCATCATACACCAATTCCTCCAAAGTAATGGACAAAATGGTGAATGATCACAGACCTACATGTGATAGAACCGGTCTCGGGTTCCGTCAAGACAGTCTCTCCAGAGATAAGCAGACCAATGGTTTGGGAACTTCAAATAATGAAGGATCTCGACCCAAACCTAACAAGGGTCATAAAGGACCATCTAGAGAGACCAGAGTAGCTATTCACAAACCGTCCCTANGAGACCAGAGTAGCTATTCACAAACCGTCCCTATACACCAGAAATGGGAAGTATAGGAAAGCTGGAAGGAATGGCTGGGTAAAAGCTATCGAGAGGTCACCTAACCACCTCTCGCAAAGCCATTCTAAGCACAAGAAAAGCTACACTCCATATAATGCGCCTCAAGGCAAATATGGAGGGTCTGAGATCCATAGAGTTAGGAACTCACGGATGGTAGAAGGCAGACACTACCCATCCAATGAGGACTGGTCACAAGACTACAAACCGTGGAAGAAACCTCAGTTCCAACGGTACCACGTGACCAAACATGCCATGAAGGGTTTGGTGCGCAAGTCCGAGGTCAGGCCTCAACCTAAACTGATCTATGCACCTAAAAAGCCCAGAGTCTTCGCTAGCATTCCTTATGATTATCAAACGTATAATGGCTACATTGCACCTAGGCCAGGAGTGATAGGTCCAAGGTATAAATGGATGCCTAAATTAACTAACCTTCCAGGACCCAAAGTTTGGGTGCCTAAACTTGCTTGATTTCCTTGCAGGACACCAGGGACGTGTGGTTCATTGACAGTGGATGTTCGAGACATATGACTGGAAATCTGACGCTGCTAGAGAACATCCAACCTATCGAAGGTCCCTTGGTGACGTTTGGCGACAGCGAGAAGAAAGGACGCACGAAGGCTGTTGGTGAGATCCAAAAGAATGAGCTGGTTATCAAGGAGGTCTCTTACGTAGAAGGACTCAAATTTAACCTTCTGAGCACAAGCCAATTCTGTGACAAGGGCTACAAAGTTATCTTCACCAAAAGCATGTGCCGGATATTGAACGAGGAATCTCTCGAAGTCGTCTTGGAAGCAGCAAGGAAAGGGAACATGTACATAGTGGATTGGAACTCTGCCAAACCATCCCTATGTATGCTAGCAAGGAGCAAGGAAGACTTATGCTGGGATTGGCATAGTAAGCTTAGTCATCTGAACTTCAAAACCATCAACAAGCTTACTAAGAGGAATCTAGTGGAAAGACTGCCCAAAGTAACGTTTCGAAAGAATAAGATTTGTGAGGCATGTCAGCGCTGCAAGCAGATCAAATCCTCTTTTAAGCCAAAGGCCGAGATGTCATCTACTAGACCTTTAAGTCTTTTTCACATGGACTTATTTGGCCAGTAGATCCACCCAGCTTGAGAGGAAGGAAGTATACTCTTGTGGTAGTAGATGACTACACAAGATTCACATGGAACGTGTTCTTAACCAAGAAAAGCGAGACAAAGGTTGCCTTACCTAATCTGCTAAGGCAAGTTCAAGTGGAGAAGGATGTCTCAATACTTAAGATCCGGTCAGACCAAGGAGGAGAGTTCGTTAATCAAGTCATCGAGAGCTACTGCACAGAGAACGGGATTCATCATCAATTGTCAACGGCTCGAACACCTCAACAGAACGGCGTTGCCGAAAGGAGGAACAGGACTCTCAAGGAGGCAGCAAGGACCATGCTTTCACAAGCTAACATATCACAAGGATTTTGGGCTGAGGCAGTTAACACAGCATGCTATACCCAAAATCGGTCCTTGATCGTCAAAGGAGCTGGAAAAACTCCGTATGAGCTGTGGAACGGAAGGAAACCGAATGTAAGCCATTTCCATACATTCAGATGCAAATGCTATATCCACAACAATGGAAAGACTCACCTTAGAGCTTTCTACGAAAAGGCAGACGATGGAGTATTTCTGGGATACTCATCAACAAGTAAGGCGTTCAGAGCCTTCAACAAACGTAGATTGGTGGTCGAAGAATCCATACACGTNGAGACCAGAGTAGCTATTCACAAACCGTCCCTATACACCAGAAATGGGAAGTATAGGAAAGCTGGAAGGAATGGCTGGGTAAAAGCTATCGAGAGGTCACCTAACCACCTCTCGCAAAGCCATTCTAAGCACAAGAAAAGCTACACTCCATATAATGCGCCTCAAGGCAAATATGGAGGGTCTGAGATCCATAGAGTTAGGAACTCACGGATGGTAGAAGGCAGACACTACCCATCCAATGAGGACTGGTCACAAGACTACAAACCGTGGAAGAAACCTCAGTTCCAACGGTACCACGTGACCAAACATGCCATGAAGGGTTTGGTGCGCAAGTCCGAGGTCAGGCCTCAACCTAAACTGATCTATGCACCTAAAAAGCCCAGAGTCTTCGCTAGCATTCCTTATGATTATCAAACGTATAATGGCTACATTGCACCTAGGCCAGGAGTGATAGGTCCAAGGTATAAATGGATGCCTAAATTAACTAACCTTCCAGGACCCAAAGTTTGGGTGCCTAAACTTGCTTGATTTCCTTGCAGGACACCAGGGACGTGTGGTTCATTGACAGTGGATGTTCGAGACATATGACTGGAAATCTGACGCTGCTAGAGAACATCCAACCTATCGAAGGTCCCTTGGTGACGTTTGGCGACAGCGAGAAGAAAGGACGCACGAAGGCTGTTGGTGAGATCCAAAAGAATGAGCTGGTTATCAAGGAGGTCTCTTACGTAGAAGGACTCAAATTTAACCTTCTGAGCACAAGCCAATTCTGTGACAAGGGCTACAAAGTTATCTTCACCAAAAGCATGTGCCGGATATTGAACGAGGAATCTCTCGAAGTCGTCTTGGAAGCAGCAAGGAAAGGGAACATGTACATAGTGGATTGGAACTCTGCCAAACCATCCCTATGTATGCTAGCAAGGAGCAAGGAAGACTTATGCTGGGATTGGCATAGTAAGCTTAGTCATCTGAACTTCAAAACCATCAACAAGCTTACTAAGAGGAATCTAGTGGAAAGACTGCCCAAAGTAACGTTTCGAAAGAATAAGATTTGTGAGGCATGTCAGCGCTGCAAGCAGATCAAATCCTCTTTTAAGCCAAAGGCCGAGATGTCATCTACTAGACCTTTAAGTCTTTTTCACATGGACTTATTTGGCCAGTAGATCCACCCAGCTTGAGAGGAAGGAAGTATACTCTTGTGGTAGTAGATGACTACACAAGATTCACATGGAACGTGTTCTTAACCAAGAAAAGCGAGACAAAGGTTGCCTTACCTAATCTGCTAAGGCAAGTTCAAGTGGAGAAGGATGTCTCAATACTTAAGATCCGGTCAGACCAAGGAGGAGAGTTCGTTAATCAAGTCATCGAGAGCTACTGCACAGAGAACGGGATTCATCATCAATTGTCAACGGCTCGAACACCTCAACAGAACGGCGTTGCCGAAAGGAGGAACAGGACTCTCAAGGAGGCAGCAAGGACCATGCTTTCACAAGCTAACATATCACAAGGATTTTGGGCTGAGGCAGTTAACACAGCATGCTATACCCAAAATCGGTCCTTGATCGTCAAAGGAGCTGGAAAAACTCCGTATGAGCTGTGGAACGGAAGGAAACCGAATGTAAGCCATTTCCATACATTCAGATGCAAATGCTATATCCACAACAATGGAAAGACTCACCTTAGAGCTTTCTACGAAAAGGCAGACGATGGAGTATTTCTGGGATACTCATCAACAAGTAAGGCGTTCAGAGCCTTCAACAAACGTAGATTGGTGGTCGAAGAATCCATACACGTCTCTTTTGATGATAGAGCACCAGTGGTTCAACCACCAAAGATAGTAGACATGGCTGAGGAGAGTGAAGAAATCCAGCCAGAAGTATTCGAGAGATCAATCTTACCTCTTGATGGAAGACAGTCTGCAGTTCGAGACGTTGCAGAACTCCATTCAGAATCGGACGATGAAGAAGAAACGAAGAAGGATGACCCTCAACCAGATGATCAGATCCAGATCACAGAGGAACCCCAATCATCTCAACCCATCATCGAGGAATCAATTGAGGAACCACAACCTGACTTGAGATGGCTAAGAAGTCATCCCGCTGATCAAGTAATTGGAGACGTACATGATAGAGTCCGAACCAGATCAGCATATAGAGAAAGCATGTTTGCCTACTTTCTTTCTCAAATAGAGCCTAAGGTGATTGATGAGGCTCTAAATGATCCAGATTGGGTGCAAGCCATGCAAGAGGAACTTCATCAGTTCGAGAGGAACGATGTGTGGGAACTAATTTCGAGACCTCATCTTCAGAACGCGATTGGAACAAAGTGGGTTTTTAGAAACAAGATGAATGAGGATGGAATCATTGTTAGGAAAAAGGCCAGACTTGTTGCCAAAGGATACTGCCAAGAGGAAGGTATAGATTTTGATGAAACCTTCGCTCCAGTGGCACGTCTCGAAGCCATTCGCATCTTTCTCGCATATGCCGCCTTCAAAGACTTCAAAGTGTATCAAATGGATGTCAAGAGCGCTTTTCTGAACGGACTTCTTGAAGAAGAGGTGTACGTTGAACAACCTCCGGGTTTCTTGAAGGACGTAGGAGCTGACAAAGTATACAAGTTGAAGAAGGCACTATACGGCTTAAAGCAAGCTCCGAGAGCTTGGTATGATACCTTATCCTCCTTTCTACTTCAGTGTGGGTTCACCAAAGGCCTAGTGGACAAAACACTGTTTAGAATCAAAGATGGGGATCATATCTTATTAGTGCAAATCTATGTGGACGACATCATCTTCGGGAGCACCAATCCTGATCTATGCGAGAAGTTCTCCAGCTTGATGAAAGGGAAGTTCGAGATGAGCATGATGGGAGAGCTCAATTACTTCCTAGGTTTACAAGTTAAACAGCTCAAAGAAGGCATCTTCATCAACCAGGAGAAATACACCAAGGATCTGCTCAGGAAATACAACATAGAAGGGAAGTCCTCAGTCAAAGTACCAATGGGAACCTCTCTACGTATCGATGCTAACAGTGAAGGTCGAGAGGTCGATCAGACTATGTATCGAGGTATCATCGGATCTCTTCTTTATTTAACAGCAAGTAGACTAGATATATCCTTTGCAGTAGGTGTATGTGCTAGATTTCAGGCAAGTCCTAAGGAAAGTCATCTTAATGCATCTAAGAAGATCCTAAGATATCTCAAGGGTACGCAAAGTGTTGGGCTCTGGTATCCGAGAGGTGGATCTTTCGAACTTACTGGTTATTCAGATGCGGACTTTGCCGATTGCAAAATTGATAGAAAGAGCACATCTGGGACATGTCAGTTTCTAGGTGGGAGACTTGTCTCATGGTTCAGCAAGAAACAGCACTCTATAGCTACAAGTACCGCCGAGGCAGAATATGTAGCAGCTGGAAGTTGTTGTGCTCAGATTTTATGGATGAAGCAACAGTTAATGGATTATGGTGTTGAGTGTAAAGAAGTTAGGATTATGTGTGACAACACAAGCGCCATAGCCATCACTCAAAATCCAGTGTTACACTCAAGGACTAGGCATATAGATATCAAGTATCACTTCATCCGGGACCATGTTGAGAAAAAGGACATTGTTTTGGAATATGTTGCAACGGAGAAGTTGTTGGTCCTGAGGGGATGGGGTACAAGTCTAGAGGGGGGGTGAATAGACTTGTATAAGATTTTGCAAATCTTTTCGACCTCTCGTGTATATTGGACTTAGGATGTTTAAGTCTAATATCTCACAAGATGAGGATAAAGTTTTATGCGCAGCGGAAATGTTATCCCCTTTTTAATTTAGCACAAGTTTAAGGTTAGTTCGAGAGGTGTGGTTATATGTAGTGCAGTTCGAGAGGTTAGATAAGTATGCGAGAGATAAAGCAGAAAGTAAATGCGAGAGAGATTTTTAAGTGGTTCAGCCAACCCGCCTACGTCCACTCTTCTTCTAGAAACTCCCTAGAAGGATTGTACTAAAACTTCCCTGTTAAAGTACAATGTCGAGCGCTTGAGCTTTGATCACGAAGCCCGCCTCAAGCCTCCGGTTTTTCACCCAGCTCCTTGCTACTCCACCTATCGAGCACTTGAACTTTGATCACCAAGCCCGCTTCAAGCCTCAGGATCTTCGCAAGCAAGCCTCCAGGTTACTCCGCCCCAGGTTTTTCGCCCCGCCTCTTGTTACTCCACCTATCGAGCACTTGAGCTTTGATCACCAAGCCCGCCTCAAGCCTCAGGATCTTCACAAGACAGCTCCCAGGTTACTCTGCCTCTTCTTGCTTTATCCAAAGCAAGCACCTTTGTTGTCACGGTTGTGTAACAATCTCCAATCTGATCGAAAGCTATCGTTGGATGATAAACTTTGTTGAGCAGCTTTGATCACCTTCTAGATATGTATGTCGTTGAAGCTATTGTAACTCTCTCCAAAACACTAAGTTGTGTTTTCTCGCACCTTTGAATATCAAAGTGATATTCCAGTTTTAGCACTTGCACTTGAACGTTTAAACTAGACACCTCTTATAATAGCTTAGAATTCTCGAAACTTTTTTGAACTTGTGTCTTCACGTCCTTATGTATGAGAGTTGAGGAATAATTCCGTTGGAGGGAAAATTATTCCGTTTGAACTTTGTCTCCCATGCTGATCATGGGACTTGCAGTTTTCCAGCATGTTTCATGGAGTGATGGTTTTGTGATTTGAGCCTTTGTCTTGTAGTGAATATTCCATATTCCACTATCTTGAGTCCATGCTCCACTTCCGTCTTTTTGCAAATGTTACTCTTTTTATATTCCCATCATTCCTTGTTTGTAGGGAATCAGACCACTTTAGGATTGGTGCACCTTTTGACCGTTTGTGGTGGAAGTCTGACGTGTCATCCACTTCCGCCCATTTTGAAAACTTACGTTCAGCAACTCCTCAAAATTCTATCTCCATGATATTCTTCTTCTCCCAACTTAAGTTACTCCATTCTCTGAGTGTTAATCGTTTTTTGGTTTCTGGAGAAGTTTCAGTCCATCGAGACATAGATTGATGTCTCGACTGGTTAATGTCTCGATCCTATGTCTCGAACTGGATCGATGTCTCGATCCTATGTCTCGAACTGGATCGATGTCTTGAGACATTGATGTCTCGATCTATGTCTCGAACTCTTTTGATGTCTCGAGGCTCAGTTGATGTTATGTCTCGAACTCTTTTGATGTCTCGAGGCTCAGTTGATGTCTCGGTTTATCTCTCGAACACAGATGATGTCTCGAGACTTAGTTGATGTCTCGCAGACCCTTATTCCTCCAGTGATGTTCCGTGCCTTCTTCTGATATATCTACTACAAGCTTACAACACGAGACTTCTAAAGTGTTCATCCAAGTTTACTTTGAGCTTAAATAATTTCCGAGTTGAGCTCAAGTTACCCGGTTGTATTTTCGCTCTTAGTTTACTTGTCGAACTTACACATATTTCCTATCTTTCGAGACTTAGGGGATTTGAACTTATACATTTGGTATCATCAAAACCTATTACAATATGTTCCTAACAATTTCCCCCTTTTTGATGATGCCAACACTATACTTACTTATATGGCTGATTTCAAGAAAATAAACTTTGATTTTATTTTCAGCGCATATGGTAAGTTTGACATGGAAACTAATCTGCTTAAAACATGAATAACAAACTCACGCAACACCCCCAGCAAAAGATATATATATATTAAAATTAAGGGTATGTTTTACAATGAAGAGCTTAGCAGAAAAGTTATCATAAAGAAAAGAACAACATAATCTAGAATGCATGTAGACATCGAGAGCTTACTACTTGTCTGCTTTCCTTTTCTCGTTGATAGCTTCTCGTGTCTTGATGGGGTCTTTGGAGTTTACCAGATTCAGATACTCATCTGATACGTCAAGATGAAGGTAGTTGATGAAGGCTTCACCTATGAAACTCCCTTCGATTACCCCATCTCTCCACCATTCGATGCATTCGCTGGCAGTGAGGCCACTGTGAGAAGATAAGTCAGTTTTGTTGAGAAGACTTACTATGATTCCCTTTAGAAATTCTGTAGAGTCTTCCTTGATTCCCATTCTGTAGTTTCTCATGAATTGCTCATCTTTCTTCTCTTTGGCCGTTTGTTGTTCTCGCCTCTTTCTTTTCCTTTCTCGGTCTTCTTCTCTCCTTTTCTCCATTTCCAGTGAGCGCTGAACCCTTAGATCCTCCTTCCTTTTGGCTTCCTCCACTGCCTTGCTCATTGTCCTTGGAACTTTCGGAGGAGGTCCGATGGTTAAGGGTTCACTAGCTGCCCTTTTTCTGCTTGTCGATGTCCCTCTTGATCCTTGATTCCCATTCTGATTTTCCCCCTTGTTGGCATCATCCAGACGGGAAAGGAGAGTGGACAACCCTTCGAAGAGTGATTGAAGCTGGGCAGGCACTTGGTTCGACAGGTCATCGAGTAGTGCTTTGATTACATCCTGTCGAAGTTCACTGGAATTTTGGAAGGCTCGAAGTTCAGCTCTTAATTCCGCCACTTCAGCCTTTGCTCCTTCAGCTTCTGCTCGAGCATGCGCAGCCTCATTTGCAGCTCGTCGTGCTTCATCTTCAGCCCACACTGCTTGTTCGAGAAGTTCTGCATGGCTGGCTTGAGATTCACTTGTGCCAGCAGCAGGCATTGCCGCATTGCGAACAACAGTGAGTATCCGCTCGATTTGAGCCATCTTCTGAGATTGATCGTCCATAAATTGGCGCACCTTGCCAATGAAAGCTTCTTCGGCCTGTCGATCATAGTCAGAAGTAGGAGAAGAAGAGTGAGTAGTATCTCTGGTTGGAGGGGACTTGGGTGCATCCAGATTTTCACCCATGTGTTGCATTGTAGAGTCCACCTCTCGAACTTGTTCCTGAATGTCAGCAGGAGCACTTGGATCAGAGCTTGAAGGTAGCTCCATTTCAGGTGCTTCCCAGTTTTCACCCGAGGTATGGATCACTTCTTGCTCGTCACCTCTCGATCCTGTGACTTCAGCTTCAGCAGTTGGAGGGATTGGATCAGCTAAGGAAGGAAGTTCTTTGTTGGATGCTTCCCGGTTTCCATCCAATTGAAGATCCTCCTCAGTGTCACTTCTTGAACCAAAGCTGGTGACTTGAACATCTGCTGGAGGGATCGGGTTTGAGGAAGGAGGTTGTCCATCGATAGGTGCTTCCCGGTTTCCACCATTGATGTAACACCCCCATCCTCACACAGGCTGAGATAGATAAAACTTAACACAACAGCTGCCTATCTCAACCAACAAACCAAACATAGCGGAAGCGAATTTAAAACTTAAGGGGCGTCATGCCACATCTAGGTATAACACAGCCTAGATGCACAGGCTAATCATAAAACGGACTAAGCTGTCATAGATATAAACCAAGATAAAATTCTCAAAACATAATCCACAATCGTCGAAAGTACTCAAACCACTAATCCAGAGTATACTAATAATATCTCAAGGCACACAGGCCAAAACCAAAGTCTAAACAAGGTAAACTAAGGCTAAACATCCTCATAAGGAAAGCTCTAGCGCGCTCTCGCATAACTACTCCATACCTGGAAAACACACAAAGAACCATTAGCAAAAGAATGCTAAGCAACCACCATTCACACCCGCAAGGAGATATAGATATACATAAGCTTGTAAATAGGTTTACACACCCATATAGAATATAAACATCAACGAACTGTTCAGTAGTTGAAAACGATACTCAACAATAATAAGCTGAACGAATCACAAACCAAGACTCAGACAAACAAAGCCAATAGCCAACAACAAAACATAATGCAATAACGAACCATAACCGAGATCCATAAGGTATCGACCGAATTAGCATAAAGAGCTCACAAAACGGACCAAGAAGGAACCCCAACTCCAACCTCCAAACCAAGTCAACCCAACCACCAAACCAAGTCAAACCACATAGTCAGAAGTCAGGAGTCAAGAGTCAATCCCGGAAAAACCGGTACACAGGGGTGACCAACCCAAAGTCAGTGGTCAAGAGCCAAACCCGGAAAACCGGTACACAGGGGTGATGAGCCCAATCACAGGGACCGAAGTCCAATCACAGGGACCGAAGTCCAATCACAGGGACCGACAGTCCAATCACAGGGACCGAAGTCCAATCACAGGGGTAATCAACCCAATCACAGGGACCGAAGTCCAAAGTCAGAAGTCAATAGTAGCACAGTCAATAGTAGCACAGTCAATAGTAGCCAACAACCACCAACAACCTCAACCAAACCACCATCACAACCTCATACTCCAACATCACTCAAAGCAACCAAAACAAAGTGTTCATCTCAAATATGAACACAAACCAACTCCCAGATAATGAATCAAAGGATCAATAGATCAAGAATACCAAAAATGGAAACCAAAGACATGAATCAATACTCCAAGCTAAGGTATAAAATACCCAATA
>NC_044928.1:13199355-13283507 GCF_003576645.1 Ipomoea triloba
AGCCCAATCACAGGGACCGTAGTCCAATCACAGGGACCGAAGTCCAATCACAGGGGTAACGAACCCAATCACAGGGGCAAAAGCCCAATCACAGGGACCTAAGTCCAATCACAGGGGTAATCAACCCAAATACATACAATAGTAGCACAGCTAGTTCACCCAACAACCTCCAAAAGATACCAAGGAACCACCACATCATACTCATACCCAACTCAGCCCAAGAACCATCACTCAGAGTGCTCATCTCAGATATGAACACCAACCAACTCCCAAATAACAAAATCAAGGATTCAACCAACCAAATAACAGACTCATATCGTGGACTAAGAGGTATGAATAAATATTCAGAATCAAGGTAACATATTCAATAGAATACTCTAACAAACTTAGAACGAAAGGGGAAACCAACCACGGATCACTCACCAATCACTACCACCTTACTCTCACGGAAAACCCCAGCGGTTACATTGTCCCACTAGAGAACCCCGCAAGAGCAATTCCCACATACCGAATCAGACTCAGCTCAGAATACAAAGAGATACTCCAGAATACAAAGATCATATCACAATACACCAATATTCATCTAACAGAGGCCAAATAACATGGAAATCCAAACCAACAAAGCTCATATACATCAATAAACAAAGGATCAAGACACAAGTCTATGAATCCAACCAACGAAATCAATAATAGGCTAATAACCAAGGATATTCAGGATTTCCAATCACCAAATAATATCATATAGAGCGAGAGTGTAGAAAATAGATTTTGATGGACATAGTGGTTACCTTTGAAGCGTATTTAATCCCAAAAGCGTACTAACTTTACTCATAAGCTAGGTCCAAAGCAACACCAAACTCAAAGCTCGGTTCATAACCACGAACCTGAAGATTAATATAACCTAATACCATTACTATGACTATAAATAACGATATTGATATTCCTAATCGGTTCATTATAACCTATAATCCATGCTCAAGGCTAATATAATATGACCATGTGAATTATACTTAATCTAATCACTAACTAATACTAAAACAAGGATATGATCAATACTAGTCTAAACTCAAGCTAAGATATAATATTATAACTACACTAAACTAAAAGCTTAACATTAAACCAAAATGTTACCTTAAACTGTCTAGCCTCGGATTCGAACTCACTCCCTCCGGCTCACACGCAAGCACCATACCGCCACGCTATTCCATCTCTTCTGTTACACTGCGAGACTACAGAACCAAGCCTCCTTCCTTGCACCTACGGTTAACATGAGCGGAGAAGAGAGCCCGTTGCTGTTGTTCCGTTCGTTGGACGGCTCTGTTTCACGGAGCTTCTAGCACCGCCACCGGCTACCGCCAAGACCACCATGGATCAGTTGCCGTCGCCATTGCCGAGAACAGGGGAGGCACCGGTTGCTCTGCTTAGTTGGTTCGCGTCGACGGGGAGACGTCGCTGAACTCCGCTGCTGCCGCCGCTCAACACGGTCGAGAAGACGGGCTCGGCGATGGCGGTCGCCTCCTCTATTCTCCAACAGCGACGTTATAGACGGACTCCAGCGGTAGCTTGCGGTCTCCCCCGTCTTCTCGACCGTGTTGAGCGGCGGCAGCAGCGGAGTTCAGCGACGTCTCCCCGTCGACGTGAACCAACTAAGCAGAGCAACCGGTGCCTCCCCTGTTCTCGGCAATGGCGACGGCAACTGATCCATGGTGGTCTTGGCGGTAGCCGGTGGCGGTGCTAGAAGCTCCGTGAAACAGAGCCGTCCAACGAACGGAACAACAGCAACGGGCTCTCTTCTCCGCTCATGTTAACCGTAGGTGCAAGGAAGGAGGCTTGGTTCTGTAGTCTCGCAGCGTAACAGAAGAGATGGAATAGCGTGGCGGTATGGTGCTTGCGTGTGAGCCGGAGGTAGTGAGTTCGAATCCGAGGCTAAACAGTTTAAGGTAACATTTTGGTTTAATGTTAAGCTTTTAGTTTAGTGTAGTTATAATATCATATCTTAGCTTGAGTTTAGACTAGTATTGATCATATCCTTGTTTTAGTATTAGTTAGTGATTAGATTAAGTATAATTCACATGGTCATATTATATTAGCCTTGAGCATGGATTATAGGTTATAATGAACCGATTAGGAATATCAATATCGTTATTTATAGTCATAGTAATGGTATTAGGTTATATTAATCTTCAGGTTCGTGGTTATGAACCGAGCTTTGAGTTTGGTGTTGCTTTGGACCTAGCTTATGAGTAAAGTTAGTACGCTTTTGGGATTAAATACGCTTCAAAGGTAACCATTATGTCCATCAAATCTATTTTATTCACCTATTCTATATATAATGATCTTGGTGTTGGAAATCCTGAAATTTCTTGTTATTTGGCCTATTTCTTGGATGTATTTTGTTGGTTTTCATCTTGATCATTTGTCTTGTGTTGTATGATCAATGATGTTATGGATTTCCCTATTTTTGGACTCTAAATGGGATGAAATGTGAGTGTATTTGGTCTGATTTTGTATTCTGGAAGTGGGATTTGTTGATCTGGGTTGAACTGTCTCTGGAAGGGATTTGGGTTGGCCTTGCGGAAGACCTGAACGGCACAATGTAACCCGCGAGGGCGATCCGCAAGGTGGCGACGGTTGGCTTGGGCGGAGGAGGGTGGTCCGCCGAGGGAGGCCGTCTCCTTCTCGCGGAGGAGACTGGCGGAAGGCAGTGATCCGTGAGAGTGTTCCGCAAGTTCACTGGGAGTTGATTTCCAGTGAACGGTTTCTTTGTTGTTGTTGTCTGTTATTCTCCTTTGTTTCTGATTATTGTTGGATTGTTTTGTTGGGTATTTTACCATGTCTTTGGAGTATTTATTCATGTCATTTATTGGGTATTTTATACCTTAGCTTGGAGTATTGATTCATGTCTTTGGTTTCCATTTTTGGTATTCTTGATCTATTGATCCTTTGATTCATTATCTGGGAGTTGGTTTGTGTTCATATTTGAGATGAACACTTTGTTTTGGTTGCTTTGAGTGATGTTGGAGTATGAGGTTGTGATGGTGGTTTGGTTGAGGTTGTTGGTGGTTGTTGGCTACTATTGACTGTGCTACTATTGACTGTGCTACTATTGACTTCTGACTTTGGACTTCGGTCCCTGTGATTGGGTTGATTACCCCTGTGATTGGACTTCGGTCCCTGTGATTGGNTCCTTATGAGGATGTTTAGCCTTAGTTTACCTTGTTTAGACTTTGGTTTTGGCCTGTGTGCCTTGAGATATTATTAGTATACTCTGGATTAGTGGTTTGAGTACTTTCGATGATTGTGGATTATGTTTTGAGAATTTTATCTTGGTTTATATCTATGACAGCTTAGTCCGTTTTATGATTAGCCTGTGCATCTAGGCTGTGTTATACCTAGATGTGGCATGACGCCCCTTAAGTTTTAAATTCGCTTCCGCTATGTTTGGTTTGTTGGTTGAGATAGGCAGCTGTTGTGTTAAGTTTTATCTATCTCAGCCTGTGTGAGGATGGGGGTGTTATAGTTGGTATCAGAGCCTGTGTTGAGGTCTGAGTAGAGATCCTAGGGTTGAACTTTTGAGACTCTAGGACTTGATCAGTAGAAGTTAAGATGTTTGAGAATCCTAGGATGTGTGAATTCTAGGAATCGCGGTGAGGACACGCCTTGTTTGTTTATATTCTTGTGCTTTGTTAACCTTGTTGTTGCAGCTTGCGGCTCGTCTTCCGGGTAAGTTGTTAATCGCTTTTAGTTAAGTTGCTTCGTTTAGTTTTGCTTGGAGAGCCTGCTTTAGATTAGGACTGAGTAGTTAGTTGAAACGAGACGTTGGATAGCACTGCACGCGTTGAAGCAATCGGAAGATAGGCGGCTCGTTGAAGAAGATTAATCTACTCACGGCTCGGAGTCAACGGCAGCAACCTACGTTCCCGGGAAATGGCGAGCCTGATATCCTCTTGAAACTGTGCTTCCAGTTTAGGGTCCAACTCAGGCTCAATCTCAGTCTCTTCAACAGCTTTCCCTTTGCCCTTATCTTTTCGTCCACTATTCAACTTAGTGACTTTTGTTTCATGGGCAAGGTCAATAAGATGATGAGCTGGGATTTCAGAGATTCCCAGCCACTGGAGTGCAAACTCCTCTTCTGCCTCCATCGTTGCTGCTTGAGCCATCAGTTGGGTGAAAGGGCTGGTTCTCCAGTTGATCCATCTGATCACTCTGGAGAAGTCATCAAGAATCGGTTCTGCTTCCACTTCCAACTGAGTAGTGACTTCTTCATACATATCATTCTGCCCATCAGAGATGATTTCAGTGGCAGAAATGGCTTCTTCTGTCTGTACTGTGATCTCTCGACTATGCTCCGAGAGATCATCTCCCAACTCAACATTTGCTGCAACTCTGGCTATGGAACCATCAATTTGAGCAGATGCAGTGGGTGTTGGTTCCACATTACAAGCACTTTGCACTGGGTCACTGACCACAGTGCCCTCAGTAGCTTTAGCGTCTGGAAAAACGTCTTGAACCACTCTGGCTGTGCAATCTATTTCTCGAACCATCTCTCGTGGTTCTTCTGCATCCCCCTGTACTGGATCATTGATCCCAGTACTTTCAACCTCTCGAGCCATCTCTCGAGATAAGCCAACAAAGTCATCAGCAATACCAGCACCATCATCAACATTCAATTCAACAAATATATCACCCGAGATGGACCTGGTAGGGGGTACTCTCTCAACCTCAGCGGCCATTGCAGCCTGAGGTTCCCCCTGGGCCTGTGCCCTGTCCTCGAATAGTACTGGAATAACAAAGGGTGTCACCTCTCGACCCTTGGTGACAGCATCAAGTTTGGCTTTCTTAGCCCTCTTAGGTAGAACAACCCTTTTAAACAAAACACCCAGTGGTGCATCATCAGAATCCTCTTCCACTGGTTGGGCTTTCCTTTTGCCTTTACCCTTTGGCTTTGAGGGAGAGGGTGCAATCTTTACACTCTTGGACTTTGGAGCTTGAGATTTCGTCCTACCCATATAGGTATTTCGATGAATCTCTCGCCCTTCCCTCAACTACAAACCCTTCAAACTCAACAGAAACTGAACAATAAAACCGAAACCAACCTTTTTACTAATCGACAGGTTGGAGTTTGAGACTGAGCTCTGCACTTGCTGCTTTAGGAAGTTGAAGATGATATGTGCCCAGTCCATTTGAATGTTGTTCCAGATAGCATGGAGGATTTTGAGAGTGTCTAGATTAATCTCATCAGTTCTGGACAACTTGTGGAGGATGAATTTCATGATGAGGTCAACAGCAATCGCAAACTTCTCCTTCAAATGGTACTTGCGGAGGGCAGAGGTTGCACTAGATGGTGCATTCTCCAAACTGTAGTTCGAGAGATTTCTGACTGCCTCTTCTGATGTGGCAAAGTCGAATGCAGCCCGAAGGTCACCCACGGAGGTCGTGATATCAATCTCGTTGAACCGACTCTCAATTTTGCCCTTTGTGACCTTAGCATTCGCTAACCATTCGGTGAAGTCGAGGTCGTGGATGGTTCGATAGTCATGCGTCATGTATTTTACGAGCCCGGCCTTCTCGAACTTCTTGAGGACGTTCTCTGCTTGCTTTGGGTTCGTCGAGTGAGTAACGAAACCATCTCTGTCGAGAATGTTTCCCGCTCTGACTTGCTTGATTTGAGTGCGGATTTGATTCAACTCCCTTTGGTATGCGTCGGAGGATGAGGTTGATGTGGATGATTCGGACGCCATTGTTGAAAGCTTGATGTTTTAGAGGGAATGTGTACAGTATTTGAAATTTGGGGATTTTGTGGGTATTTGGTTTGAGTTTGAAACCGGGTAAGGATGATGAATTTGGCCTTTATATCTTGTGAATTTGGGTCGGATATGTGGGTAGGGTTGAGAGTTTCGCCCGACTCGAGATTCCGGTTAATTTAAACAAAAGGAAATTTCAGAAATACCCTTCTATAACGGTTATGTGTGTATGATAAAGTAAGGGTATTTTTGGGAAAGTGTATGACGGTTTAAGGTGGGGCTTATAAGATAGATTAACTTTATGAGCATGCTCCCACTAATCAAGTAAGTGTCCCCAAAATTAGGATAACCGTCAGTAACTGATGGCCACGTGGTTGCCATTAATTCCTTAATCAACCGTTGAAGAATTACCCACTGTATCCACAGGTTTCACCTCTTGAAGGTGAGATCAATATCCCATATGAGTTTAAGGATCTTCCCCCTGAGTGATTGATCCCTAAACCTCCTTATTCCTCCTGTCTTGATCTGGTTCCATATTGGCATGTGGTTAAGGATTTTCCCCCTGAGTGATTGATCCCTAACCCTCCTTATACCTTCTTTTGAACATACGTGAGAGACATTGGTTCAGTCAGCCATCTATCGAATGATCTCTCGAGCTACCCTACTTCGAGACATAAGCGTTAATCGCAAAGACTGACTCTTGTACCTCTCGATTAACCTTTCGATTGACTCTTCGAAAACAGATTGCGAATAAGTGACAAGATAGAGAGGATAGATTCAAACAGCAGATATCACTTAGAACAGTTCCATTAGTTCATTTAGTGACTTTTAGTTACATTTCTTATGAATCTATACATAATTCCTGGAGGTGCCTTTTAGGCAACAGATATTCTACCAGGAAGTGACCAACTTCATCGCTAATCCTTCCTGGGTTTGTGGATTAGTGAAGGTCACTTTTCTTATTCTTCTCTACCCCTCCGTCTGCTGCCGACCTCAGAAAGTCCCATCTGGTCTTCCTCTCCCTTTGTAACACCCCGATTTTCAACACTTACATCTTATTACAAATCCATAATAAACGCTGCGGAAGCTTATACATCATATCAACAGAAAACCGGGTGTCACCGCCACACCTAGAGTGAATTCTATCACCTTTTTGACAAAACTCCACTCTAAGTGCACAGGCTTACAACGTTAACATACTACAACAGCATCAACTTACATATGGAAATACTTCTTCCAACTTCCATCCTATTCAGCTCATCCAGCTACAGGAATCCACACTAACCTGCAACTGATAAGAACACATTGAAGTGCAGTTAGCGCGACGGCTAAGCAAGGAAATCCATTTGTCACTCAAAAGTAGACAAAGGTTTGAAAACATTTATTATGGAACAACATCCACTCGTCTCGTAAGACAAAATCATTTATTTCTCAAAGACGTTACAGAGTAACTCTTTTTCTTTCAGCTTTAAAACGTCCCTAGTTTCATAATAGTAAGAGTGAGGCCTACAACCTCGGGCCATGGCACTCCAGCCCTCCCGTAGGTTCCTCCCTTATCCCAACCCCGGGCTGTGGCACTCAAGCCTTCCCGTGGGCACCTCTCCTTATTCCAACATGACGACATAACGGCGAATAGACTTCGCTCTAACAATATAATATAACGACCACTGGGCAAGGGCACTTAAAGCCACCCGTGGGTCAATCAAGGTCCTCCTCACTTACTTTAGAAACTACGGTTTTGAAAACATGATCCTTCCTTCAGTTTTCTTACAACAAATCATCTCATTTGGACATATTTCACGAATGAGTCCAATACTTGAAATCGGCTACTTCATTAGCCCCTGAAGGATTTTCAAAAGACTTTCACTGCCCGCAGGCTTTTCAAACATCATTTCCTCATCATCAAGTGAGGTATTTTCCTCAAAAGTAAGGTTTTGACAACCTTTATATCAAAATAGCATACGTTTTTCAACGTAAGTTTTCATAAACATTTTTGGATACACTTCATATGTCCATCTCACACTTNGGATATTCTTAGATATTCTTCATACTCAAGTCTCACACTTGAAATCAATCAAGACTCTTACACTAACAATTCCTCAATATACCTCATAATATCATCACTACTTAAACTAGAGAGATTTCCAACTCTCAAGTAATCACCAAAGGTAATTCTCCAAATATCCAAATGGAAGGTTTCAACTTCCCAACTAATACCAAACCAACCGGACTAATCATAATCATATTCATAATCATACTAATCTCTTAGGATCATTACAACCAATCATCTAAACCTCAATAATCAAAGCTTATTCACGCCCGCAATATACACATATACATACGGCTTTACATATATATATACACCTCACGTACATATATATATACAATATACTAGGATTATAAATCCTCAATAGATCATTATCAAACTTACCCATTCATAATCTAGCTTCCTCAATATATATCATAATGTCAACTTCACTACTTAAAATTCCTTTTCAGAAAATTTCAGCTTGGCGCAGTCCGAAAGATTGAGCCGGTAAAGATAGTTCCCGATCTCTTTTTCACTTGAAACTTTTATGGTAGAACCCCAACTTACAGTACTTGATGTCCATAAAAAGTTTTGGTCATTTTGTGTAATACCCCGTATTTTTCATAAGATGATCTCCCGGTATGTCAAGGGAATTTTTTATAAGGAAATATAGTAGTTATTAAGCTGCGATCATTCGTGCCGGTCACGAACCGTAAAATTTTTGAGGACGAATTTTCAGCTCGGATTTCCCTAGGAAATGGACTATTATGCATATTATGACTAAGTATGAATTTCCTGCTTAGTTAAGTTGAACTTGGATGAGCTATAAGGGTCGAAATTTATTTCTGATCGTACACCGCGAAATTCCCGCAGTGTACCGAACCTAGCTCAATTTGGAGCTTTTGACTGGAATAAATTTGTGGTTTCGAAAATTATTCTTTCTGGATTATTTTCCACCGAAACCTTATCTGTTTGGACCACAACTGATATGTTGTGGAGATATTTTATTATTTTATTATTTTTCTTCCCTTAACCTTATCACATAAATGTGATAAGTATAAAAAGGATTTTTTATCTTCTTTCTTCCCTAATTGCCGAACCAAAGAGGAGAAAAAGGGGAGAGATTACCATTGTTTTTCCTCCATTTTCCTTAGCCAAAAATCCTTCTAAACTTCCAATATTATTTGGTAAGTTTTCGATATTATTCGGTAGAAAGCCTTGTAATCATCTCTAGGTTATAAATCTATGTTTAATTTCTTGATACATGATGTTTTGGTGTTGTTTTGAACCTAGGGTTTTAAGGTGAAAGTTGGGGAAAGGATCAAAAATTGCTTCCTAAGGTGTTAGTAAGCCTATTCAAGGTAAGGAATCCCTTTATTTGGTTGAGGTTATTTGAAACTAGATAATTGATAGTTAGGTTGTGAATTGTTGTGGACTTGTGTACATGAAAATCTATGTGTTATGCTATGAAATAGGGAATTATGTATTTATGTATGAATATATATGTATATGCCGTTATATGTATTTATGATGTATATATGTGTGTGTACCGAAATATATATATATATGGTGTGACAATGTTACACTTTGGAATATAAATATGTCAAGCATGATAAGTATGTACTAAATGTTGTATTATGTATAGTATGTATTTATGTATATATATACGCATTATGTATATATATTGTGTGCGTGTATAGGGTAGTATATATATATATGTACGTGTTGTGGGTATATATATATGATATGTGTATATATATGTATATACGTGTATTATGTATATATGTATATATACGGGTGATGTGTGTATATATGTACATATATGAGTATGTATGTATAATTAAATAAAGTGTTGTAGTATGTATATATTTGGTATGTGTACCTTAAGTGAATATGCATAAATATGTGGAAAGTGTTATGTGGTATGCATATATACATATGTGTAGGGTTCTATACCTATGGGTTGTGATGATGGAAAATGTTTTGAGGAACAAGACTTGTGAACCAAGTTGAGAATGGTAATTGATTTCAAAGGGGGACTTGATTTCGTGGAAAATGTCCAAAATGATTTTTGACTCAAGGAAGTTGAGAAAGAAGGAAGGAAAATGTTTTCAAACCTTAGTTCTAGCAAAAGTGGTGAAGGACCTTGTCTTGACAAACCTCATGGGAGGGCGTAAAGTGCCATGGCCCAGTGGTTTGGTTTATGTCTCCTTGACAAACCTCATGGGAGGGCTTAAAGTGCCATGGCCCAGTGGTTTTGTTTATGCCGTATGACATGCAATTCATACTGTGGGCGAAGTCTATTCGCCGAGTACTATATCACCCGGAAGGAAAAGGGTCTCCTGCGGGGGTGTGCACACTTAAGTATAGTATCTCTATTTTCGGGTAGGAGTCGTTCTTATGAACCTAATGAGGCTAGCTAGGAATCATTCCAACGCTCCTATAAGTCCAGGGGATCAGTATTAGACCGGGCGATGACCACTGAACCCGAGTTGAACGATCCAAGTGGTCAGTCAAAAGAGGAGAAAGGTTACTCCAAAGGCTTCACACTCACTTACTATCTGGAACTAAGTGGATTTTGACGTATGAATGTAGTTACGCTGTAGCTACGGAAAAGAGATGGTGGAACGTGAAAATGCCCAAAGATTGTGGGTGGTTTGTCTTTGAGAAGTGAAAGATGAAAATGCCCAAAGCTGTGGGTGATCTATCTTTGAAATATGAAAAGTGAAGATAATTTCCTTATGAGGGAAAGGTTTTTCAAAAGAAAATGATTGAGAACAAAATGTGGAATTTGTGTATTTCCATTGTTGCTTGTGGGCTTAAATGTCTAGAAATATATGCTTTGAGTAAGTAAATGATTATTATATGCCCTCGTCTAGAGGAAAAATGATTTAAGATGATGTTGAAGCTGTTGCCTATTATGTGTATAAGTTGCTATTTGTAAAGGTTGCAGGTAGTACCTCGGCTGGTAAGTAAGGTATAGGGTTGTTATGTAAAGTTTTTACAAAACCTTTATTTAGTTTTGAATAACCCATGGATATCCTTACTTAGCCGTCGCGCTAACTGCACTTCAATGTGTATTGTTTTTATCAGATGCAGTTTAGTGAGTACCTCTGTAGCCGATGAGCTCTGGATAGAAGGGAAGTGCAGGCTGAGGTCTACTATGAGGTTGTTGTAGTGTCTTGATGTTGTAAGTTTAGCCTGTGCACTTAGAGTGGAGTTTGTCAAAGAGGTGACAGAATTCACTCTAGGTGTGGCGGTAGCACCCAGTTTTCTGTTGAGTAGATGTAAGCTTCCGCAGCGTTTGATTACGCATTTGTAATAATTGTAAGAGCAGAAAATTGGGGTGTTACATTTTGATCCGCGAATAACCACAGAAAATTCCATTTTTGCCCTTGGCAGTGTGCTGTCCGGAATTTTTCTCTCTGGACCAGTTTTGGAGAAAAATTCGAAAACCATACTTATACTACTCCGATCATTATGAAATTTTATATGTAGGTTCTACACTTATTGAACTACATATCTGAAGAAAATAGGATCAAAATACCTTACCAAACTTTCCCAATAAATCTCGGAAGTTACTGCCAGAGACTACCTTGATTTTCAATATTTTCACAAGTATAAGCTCATATGGACATAAATATAACATATACATGCATATCCAAGTTATGAACATGTATACAAAAATGTTCCAAAGCTCAAAAACACCATATTTCAACCAAACAATCAATTATCCAAATTCAAGTGACTAATCCAACTTAAGGGATTCCTTACCTCAAAGTGGTCAACAATTCCTTAGAAGTGATCTTGGATGATTTTCCCCAAATTTCACCTTAAAATCCTAAGATCACAATCAACACCACCCAAATTTCACCTTAAAATCCTAAGATCACAATCAACACCATAACAAGAGATTTCAAGAAATTAATCTCAAATTCATGCTCTAGGAAGGAAAATAGAACTATTTACCGAATAAAAACGAAGATTTACCGAATAAAATTGAGAGATGTGAAGGAATTTGCCATGGAAATTGAAGCTTTGTGAAGAAGATGGAAATGGAATCATCTCTCTCTCTCCTCACGAAATGGGAATGAAGAATTGAAGAATTGAAGAAATGGGAAATTGCTTTTATATTGATCCCAATCTTATGTGATAAGCTTGGAAAAAAAAATAATAAAATAATAAAATATCTCCACAACATATCAGTTGTGGTCCAAACAGATAAAGTTTCGATGGAAAATAATCCAGACAGAATAATTTCCAAAACTAAAAATTTATTCCAGACTAACCCTCAAAATTGGGCTAGGTTCAATACACCGCGAAATTCTGCGATGCTACGATCACAAGAAATTTTGGGTTTAAAATTTCGGGGTATCACACTCTTTCCCTGGGTTCTCCATTTGGTTGAGGAAGACTCTTTTCCAGAATGTGCAGCTGTAGGGGATCCACTTATACGGGACTCTTCTCCTGATTCCAGTATCCCACCTTTGAGGATCTCATTGCATCTGGGGATCCATTCATTTTTAGTGGGAATAGGATGCTTGCTTGGATTATCAGGAAGCTCCGCAATCTTTTTGTCCTTCACCAACTCTGGATAGTTCTCTCCTTGGAAGTCCTTAGACTTAACTGCTGGCTTCTTTCCTCTATAAAAGAATGGAACATCATCTTTTCCTTTCTTTTTCTCCATATTAGAACTCAACTGGAGATGTGTGAGTTCTAAGAGGGAAGAGATCTCGTTTTATAGCAAAACTGAGGAACTGTTAAAGTCACGGGATGCTATATGAATGACCAATCAATGCTGTGTAACTCCAAAGCTGCCATAAAGTTGATGTAACCGCCCCTCACAAGCGAAACAGTGCATGGCACTTAATACAAGGAGATAAGGCTTGACTATTCAACCCAATTCTATCATTCCCAATTCTAACCTTAGTTGAGAAAACCTATTTTCACACAATGCTTTTGTGAGAATGTCTGCTAGTTGTTCCTCCGTTACAACATATTCCAACACTATATCCTTTTTCTCAACATGGTCTCGGATGAAGTGATACTTGATATCTATATGTTTCGTCCTTGAGTGTAATACTGGATTTTGAGTGATGGCTATTGCACTTGTGTTATCACACATGATCTTAACTTCCTTACACTCAACACCATAATCCAGCAACTGTTGCTTCATCCACAATATCTGAGCACAACAACTTCCAGCTGCTACATATTCTGCCTCGGCGGTGCTGGTAGCTATCGAATGTTGTTTCTTGCTAAACCATGAGACAAGTCTTCCTCCTAGAAACTGACATGTCCCAGATGTGCTCTTTCTATCAATTTTACAACCGGCAAAGTCCGCATCAGAATAACCCATAAGTTCGAAAGATCCACCTCTCGAATACCAAAGCCCAACACTTTTCGTACCCTTGAGATATCTTAGGATCCTTTTAGATGCATTTAGGTGACTCTCCTTAGGATTTGCCTGGAATCTAGCACATACACCTACTGCAAAGGATATATCTGGTCTACTTGCTGTTAAATAAAGAAGAGATCCGATGATACCTCGATACATAGTCTGATCGACCTCTCGACCTTCACTGTCAGCATCAATACGTAGAGAGGTTCCCATTGGTACTTTGACTGAGGATTTCCCTTCAATATTGTATTTCCTTAGCAGATCCTTGGTGTATTTCTCCTGGTTGATGAAAATACCTTCCTTAAGCTGCTTCACTTGCAATCCCAGGAAGTAATTGAGTTTTCCCATCATGCTCATTTCGAACTTCCCTTTCATCAAGCTGGAGAATTTCTCGCATAACTCTGGATTGGTGCTCCCAAAGATAATATCGTCCACATAGATTTGCACCAATAAGATATGATCCCCGTCTTTAATTCTAAACAGTGTTTTGTCCACTAGGCCTTTGGTGAACCCACACTGAAGTAGAAATGAAGATAAGGTATCATACCATGCTCTCGGAGCCTGCTTTAAACCGTAAAGTGCCTTCTTTAACTTGTAAACTTTGTCAGCCCCCACGTCCTTCAAGAAACCCGGAGGTTGTTCAACGTACACCTCTTCTTCAAGAAGTCCGTTCAAAAAAGCGCTCTTGACATCCATTTGATACACTTTGAAGTCTTTGAAGGCGGCATATGCGAGAAAGATGCGAATGGCTTCGAGACGTGCCACTGGAGCGAAGGTTTCATCAAAATCTATACCTTCCTCTTGGCAGTATCCTTTGGCAACAAGTCTGGCCTTTTTCCTAACAATGATTCCATCCTCATTCATCTTGTTTCTGAAAACCCACTTTGTTCCAATCACGTTCTGATGATGAGGTCTCGAAATTAGTTCCCACACATCGTTCCTCTCGAACTGATGAAGTTCCTCTTGCATGGCTTGCACCCAATCTGGATCATTTAGAGCCTCATCAATCACCTTAGGCTCTATTTGAGATAGAAAGCAAGCAAACATGCTATCTCTATGTGCTGATCTGGTCCGAACTCTGTCGCGTACATCTCCAATGACTTGATCAGCGGGGTGGTTCCTTAGCCACCTTAGATCAGGTTGGTAACCCTCAGTTGATACTTCGATTAAAGGTTGAGATGAGGGAGGTTCATCTACAATTTGGATATGATCAACATGTTGAGGATCACTCTTTTTCACGTTCTCTTCATCGTCTGAATCTGATTGGGGTTCTGCAACGTCTCGAACTGTTGGCTGTTTCTCTTCGAGAGGTAAATTTGATCTCTCGAAGATTTCTGGCTGATTCTCTTCAATCCTTTCAGCCGCTTCTGCTGGTTTTGGTGACTGATTCACTGGTGCTCCATCATCAAAAGAGACATGTATGGACTCCTCAACCACCAATCTTCGCTTGTTAAAGACTCTGAACGCTTTGCTTGTCGATGAGTATCCTAGAAATGCTCCATCATCTACCTTCTCATCAAACGCCCTGAGATGAGTCTTCCCATTGTTGTGGATATAGCATTTGCATCCGAATGTGTGGAAATAGCTTACATTTGGTTTCCTTTCGTTCCACAGCTCATAAGGAGTCTTTCCAACTCCTTTCACGATCAAGGACCGATTTTGGGTGTAGCATGCTGTGTTGACTGCTTCCGCCCAAAATCCTTGTGGTATCTTAGTTTGTGAGAGCATGGTCCTTGCTGCTTCCTTGAGGGTTCTGTTCCTCCTTTCGGCAACGCCATTCTATTGAGGTGTTCGAGCAGCTGACAACTGATGATGAATCCCATTCTCTGTGCAGTAGCTCTCGATAACTTGATTAACGAACTCTCCTCCTTGATCTGACCGGATCTTGAGTATCGAGACATCCTTTTCCACTTGTATTTGCCTTAGAAGATTTGGTAAGGCAGCCTTTGTCTCGCTCTTCTTGGTTAAGAACACGGCCCAGGTGAATCTTGTGTAGTCATCAACTACCACAAGAGTATATTTCCTTCCTCTTATGCTGGGTGGATCTACTGGACCAAATAAGTCCATATGAAGAAGACTTAACGGTCTGGTAGATGACGTCTCGGCTTTGGTCTTGAAAGAGGATTTGATCTGTTTACAGCGTTGACATGCCTCACAAATCTTGTCTTTTCGAAACGTAACTTTGGGCAGTCCTTCCACTAGGTTCCTCTTCGTAAGCTTGTTGATTGTTTTGAAGTTGAGATGACTAAGCTTACTGTGCCAATCCCAGCATAAGTCTTCCTTGCTCCTTGCTAGCATACATAGGGATGGTTTGGCAGACTTCCAATCCACTATGTACATGTTTCCTTTCCTTGCTGCTTCCAAGACGACTTCGAGAGATTCCTCACTGATAATCCGGCACTTGCTTTTGGTGAAGATAACTTTGTAGCCCTTGTCACAGAATTGACTCGTGCTCAGGAGGTTGAACTTGAGCCCTTCAACATATGATACCTCCTTGATCACCAGATCATTCCTATGGATTTCACCAACAGCCTTCGTGCGTCCTTTCTTCTCGTTGTCGTCAAACGTCACCAGGGGACCTTCGATAGGTTGAATGTTCACTAGATGAGTTAGATTTCCAGTCATATGTCTCGAACATCCACTGTCAATGAACCACGCGTCCCCGGTGTCCTGCAAGGAAATCAGGCAAGTTTAGGTACCCAAACTTTGGGTCCTGGATGGTTAGTTAGTTTAGGCATCCATTTATACCTCGGGCCCATTACTCCAGGCCTAGGTGCAATGTAGCCATTATACGTTTGATAATCATAAGGAATGCTAGCAAAGACTCTGGGCTTCTTAGGTGCATAGATCAGCTTAGGGTGAGGCCTGACCTCGGATTTACGCACCATGCCCTTCATGGTCTATTTGGTCACATGGTACCATTGGAACTGAGGTTTTTTCCACAGTTTATTGTTTTGTGACCAATCTTCATCGGATGGATAGTTTCTACCTTCTACCATCCATGGGTTTTTAGTTCTGTGGATCTCAGACCTTCCATATTTGCCTATAGGCGCATTATATGGAATGTAGCTTCTCATGTACTTGGAATGGCCTTGCGAGAGGTGACTTGTTGACCTCTCGATATGATTTACCCGGCCATTCTTCGTAGCTTTCCTATACTTTCTATTACTAGTGTATAGGGACGGTTTGTGAATAGCTACTCTGGTCTTTTCTGATGGTCTTTTATGACCCTGGTTTAGTTTGGGATGAGATCCTCCATTGTTTGAAGTTCCCAAACCACTGGTCTGTTTATCTCTCGAGAGACAATCTTGACGGAACCCGAGACCGGTTCTGTCACTGATAGGCCTGTGATCACTTACCATTTTCTCCATTACCTTGGAGGAATTGGTGTATGATGCAATGACATGCCTAAGGTTATATTCTCGAGTCTCTCGAGCTTTGCACTCTTCTTTAAGTTGGATTGTTTCAGCTTCTAAATTGCTTACTTTGAGAGTGAGCTCTGAATTCTCTTTCGAGACATCCTTAAGCATATCTCTTTCAGCAATTAGTTTGCTGTTTTCCTCCATTACTTTAGCATGAGTGCTATTTGCGATGTTGAAGTTCCTTCTGAGTGATTCCAACATCTCGAAGGGGTCCTCATCGCTTCCAAAAGAAGAGCAACGAGAGGTAGAAGTAGAGCAGCGAGATGTGGAAGTAGAGGTTACCTCATTGTTGATAGCCATTAGGCATTGATCCTCTTCTTCCTCGGTGTAAAGGCAGATGAGCCCCCTCTCATCTTCTGAGCTGCTGCTACCTTCACTGGAGCTTGATGTCTCGGACTCCTCGGTCGACCTCTCGATCTCCTTGACGACAAGCGCCTTCCTGCGCAGATGTGTCTTTGATGATCCTTTGAAGCCACCTTGTGCTGGCTTTTCCTTGGATTCCTCTATTCTCTTGGAATCCTTGCCTTCTTGGCCCTGATGCTTGCTTACTAGTGGGTAAGGGCATTCGGCCTTGAAATGTCCCAGTCTTCTACAGTTGTAGCATAGACCCTGATTTTCCTCCTCCGTTCTTCTGGATGGATATCTCTCGTTTTTCCTTCTTGAGGAGGAAGGTGAACTTGTGTTGCTCTCCGGGTTCATCTTCAGGTATTTCCTGAACTTTCTCACAAAGAGAGCAAACTGTTCGTCAGACATAATATTCATGGGGTTAGGGTCTAACCTTGAGGATGTGGATGGTTGCTCTGCAACAAGTGCGATGTTTCGTCGGTCCACAATGTCCTCATCTCTTGGGAACATTTCGAACTCGAAAGCCTTGAGATCCCGGAAGAGTTTTTCGGTTGTGGTGTTCTTCAAATCTCTATGATCGCGCATTGTGATCACCTTCATCTCCCACTCCTTGGTAAGGCCTCGTAAGACCTTCAGGTTTAGCTCCTTTTGTGGGATCTCCTTCTCAAGGTCGCTTATCTCGGTTGTAAGCTTCATGAACCGAGATTCCATGCTGTCGATGCTTTCACCTGGCCTCATTTTGAAGTCCTCGAACTTCTTCATTGCCACAGTGAGCTTGTTCTCCTTTTCCTGTTCATCACCTTCCCCAATTAACATCAAAGTATCCCATACCTCTTTTGCCGTGGTGCACTTTCTTACTCTTGGGAAGATGGTTTCGTCTATAGCTCTGAAGAGGATATCCTTGGCAATGTTGTCAAGGTTGTTTCTCTTCCTATCATCACTTGTCCATTCTTCCCTAGGTTTTGGTATGTACTTTGGTGTGTCTTTGGTCTGTTCTGCAGAGGTGTTGACCATTAAGATCTTGACTGGTCCGGTTGATATAACTTCGGCCATCTCATCATGGAGGGCTGATAAGTACGCAAGCATGCGCGTTTTCCAGTCATCGAACCTGCTAAGATCAAAGAGAAGGTGTTTCGACAACATGCTATCCATATTAAAAAAAACTTATCTCATGCTTGAAAAACCCTTTAAAAGATTTTCAAAGAAAGATCTCTAGGCAATATAAACAAAGGTTTATATCGATCAGAGAACCTGCTCTGATACCAATTGTTGGTCCTGAGGGGATGGGGTACAAGTCTAGAGGGGGGGGTGAATAGACTTGTATAAGATTTTGCAAATCTTTTCGACCTCTCGTGTATATTGGACTTAGGATGTTTAAGTCTAATATCTCACAGGATGAGGATAAAGTTTTATGCGCAGCGGAAATGTTATCCCCTTTTTAATTTAGCACGAGTTTAAGGTTAGTTCAAGAGGTGTGGTTATATGCAGTGCAGTTCGAGAGGTTAGATAAGTATGCGAGAGATAAAGTAGAAAGTAAATGCGAGAGAGATTTTTAAGTGGTTCGGCCAACCCGCCTACGTCCACTCTTCTTCTAGAAACTCCCTAGAAGGATTGTACTAAAACTTCCCTGTTAAAGTACAATGTCGAGCGCTTGAGCTTTGATCACGAAGCCCGCCTCAAGCCTCCGGTTTTTCACCCAGCTCCTTGCTACTCCACCTATCGAGCACTTGAACTTTGATCACCAAGCCCGCTTCAAGCCTCAGGATCTTCGCAAGCAAGCCTCCAGGTTACTCCGCCCCAGGTTTTTCGCCCCGCCTCTTGTTACTCCACCTATCGAGCACTTGAGCTTTGATCACCAAGCCCGCCTCAAGCCTCAGGATCTTCACAAGACAGCTCCCAGGTTACTCCGCCTCTTCTTGCTTTATCCAAAGCAAGGACCTTTGTTGTCACGGTTGTGTAACAATCTCCAATCTGATCGAAAGCTATCGTTGGATGATAAACTTTGTTGAGTAGCTTTGATCACCTTCTAGATATGTATGTCGTTGAAGCTATTGTAACTCTCTCCAAAACACTAAGTTGTGTTTTCTCGCACCTTTGAATATCAAAGTGATATTCCAGTTTTAGCACTTGCACTTGAACGTTTAAACTAGACACCTCTTATAATAGCTTAGAATTCTCGAACCTTTTTTGAACTTGTGTCTTCACGTCCTTATGTATGAGAGTTGAGGAATAATTCCGTTGGAGGGAAAATTATTCCGTTTGAACTTTGTCTCCCATGCTGATCATGGGACTTGCAGTTTTCCAGCATGTTTCACGGAGTGATGGTTTTGTGATTTGAGCCTTTGTCTTGTAGTGAATATTCCATATTCCACTATCTTGAGTCCATGCTCCACTTCCGTCTTTTGGCAAAAGTTACTCTTTTTATATTCCCATCATTCCTTGTTTGTAGGGAATCAGACCACTTTAGGATTGGTGCACCTTTTGACCGTTTGTGGTGGAAGTCTGACGTGTCATCCACTTCCGCCCATTTTGAAAACTTACGTTCAGCACCTCCTCAAAATTCTATCTCCATGATATTCTTCTTCTCCCAACTTAAGTTACTCCATTCTCTGAGTGTTAATCGTTTTTTGGTTTCTGGAGAAGTTTCAGTCCATCGAGACCTAGATTGATGTCTCGACTGGTTGATGTCTCGATCCTATGTCTCGAACTGGATCGATATCTCGATCCTATGTCTCGAACTGGATCGATGTCTTGAGACATTGATGTCTCGATCTATGTCTCGAACTCTTTTGATGTCTCGAGGCTCAGTTGATGTCTCGGTTTATCTCTCGAACACAGATGATGTCTCGAGACTTAGTTGATGTCTCGCAGACCCTTATTCCTCCAGTGATGTTCCGTGCCTTCTTCTGATATATCTACTACAAGCTTACAACACGAGACTTCTAAAGTGTTCATCCAAGTTTACTTTGAGCTTAAATAATTTCCGAGTTGAGCTCAAGTTACCCGGTTGTATTTTCGCTCTTAGTTTACTTGTCGAACTTACACATATTTCCTATCTTTCGAGACTTAGGGGATTTGAACTTATACATTTGGTATCATCAAAATCTATTACAATATGTTCCTAACAGATGCAACTAGCAGATATTTTCACTAAGGCTTTATGTGAAAATAGGTTTTCTCAACTAAGGTTAGAATTGGGAATGATAGAATTGGGTTGAATAGTCAAATCTTATCTCCTTGTATTAAGTGTCAAGCACTGTTTCGCTTGTGAGGGGCGGTTACAGCAACTTTATGGCAGCCTTGGAGTTACATGACATTGAATGGTCATTCAATAGAGCATCTCGTGACTCAACAGTCCCTATCTTTTTGCTATAAAAAGGTGCTTCTTCCTCAGAATAAATCACAACTCTCAGTTCAGTTTCAACATGGAGAAAAAGAAAGGAAAAGATGATGTTCCATTCTTTTATAGAGGAAAGAAGCCAGCAGTCAAGACCAAGGATTTCCAAGGAGAAAACTATCCAGAGTTGGTGAAGGATGAGAAGATTGCGGAGCTTCCTGATAATCCAAGCAAGCATCCCATTCCCACTAAGGGTGAATGGATCCCCAGATGCAATGAGATCTTCAAGGGTGAGACACTGGAGTCAGGAGAAGGATCTCGCATCAGTGGACCTTCCACAGCTACACATTCTGGAAAAGGGCTTTCCTCAACCAAATGGAGAACCAAGGGAAAGGAAGAGGAAGACCAGATGAGACTTTCTGAGGTCTGCAGCAGTCGAAGGGGTAGAGAAGAACAAGAAGGGGTGGTCGTCTCTAATCCAGAAACCTAGAGAGGATTAGAGATGAAGATGGTCACTACCTGCTACATGAAGCAGTCCCTAGAGAGCAGCATACCGTTCAAACCTATACTGAGGAAGCTGCTAAAAGAGTCTCTAGGAAATTAGGATATGTATAGATTCATAAGAAATGTAACTGGAATTCACTAAATAAACTAATGGAATTGTTCTAAGTGATATCTTTTGTTTGAATCTATCTTCTCTATCGTGCTACTTGTTCGCAATCTAAAGTCGAAAGGTCATCCGAGAGATACATGGTCAGTTTGTCCAAACACAGTATGTCTCGAAAAAGGGTAGTTCGAGAGATCACTTCGAAAGATAACAAACTGATATCATATATGTATCTCAAAATGGAGGAATAAGGAGGGTTAGGGATCAATCACTCAGGAGGAAGATCCTTAACCAAATGTTCTTCATAAGCAAGATAATACGAGACCAACAACATGAGGTATAAGGAGGGTTAGGGATCAATCACTCAGGGGGAAGATCCTTAACCATATGAACACATGCTTTAAAGGATTCAACCAGATAAGGATGGAGGTATAAGGAGGTTTAGGGATCAATCACTCAGGGGGAAGATCCTTAAACTAGCTGGGAATTAATTTCATCTTCGAGAAATAAGTTTGAGGGACCAATCACCACTTCGAAAGATGAAATCAAGGGTCAAACGGTTATCTGTGCAACGGCTAAATCAGAAATAAATCCTAGCTACGTGGTCTTCGGTTACTGACGGTTTTCCTACTTTTGGGGCATTATCTAGGTTAGTGGGAGCATGCTCATACAGTGTTAACTCCTGTCTCATAAATCCCACTATCTCGAGTCCATAACCGTTCAAGTCTTTACCAAAAATACCCTTACCATAAAACCTCTCATAACCGGTGATAAGGGGTATTTTCGTATTTTTAATGTCCTTTAAAACAACCGGGATCCTACCTCGGGTCAAACTCTCAACCCTACCCGAATTTTCAAACCAAATCCACAAAGTTAAAGCCAAATCCATCTTCCTTACTCGACATCAAACTCAAACCGTTTACCCAAAATCCTATATTCCTAAAATCTCAAAATTCCCTCCAAACCTTCAAGTTCTCAATAATGGCGTCTGAATCATCATCTTCCCCATCAACTCAGTCCTCTGAAGCATATGAGAAGGAGCTGGACCACATACGTACTCTCATTAAGCAAGTCAAGGCTGGGAGCATTCTTGACAGAGACGGCTTCGTCAATCACTCAGCAAACCCAACGCAGACGGTGAAGGTACTCAAGAAATTTGAAAACGTCGGGCTAATGAAATACATGACGCATGACTATCAAACCATTCATGCCCTTGATTTCACCGAATGGTTCGCAAATGCAAAAGTCACGAAGAACAGGATTGAGAGCCAGTTTAATGAGATTGACATCACGATTGTGGTCGGTGATTTACGGGCTGCATTTGGCTTTGCCAAATCCGCAGAAGCAATCACAAACCTCTCGGATTACAATCTGGACAAGCAAGCGTTTTGGAATCAAATCCGACTGGAGAATGCACCAACCAGCGCAACTTCTGCTCTCCGCAAATATCATTTAAAGGAGAGGTTTACAATCGCAGCTGACCTAATAATGAAATTCATCATCAGCAAGGTATCTGGGACAGATGAGATTAATTTGGACATCCTTAAACTCCTTCATGCCATCTGGAACAATGTACAAATGAACTGGGCACACATCATCTTCAACTCTCTAAAGCAGCAAGTGCAGAGCTCAGTTTCAAATTCCAACCAATCAATTTATAAAAAGGTTGGTTTTGGTTTTCTTATCCAGTACTTATTAAGTTTGAAGGGTCTCGAATTGAGGGAAGGGAAGGAGATTCATCGAAATACCTATATGGGTAGGACGAGGTCTCAAGCCCCAAAATCTAAGGGTGTAAAGGTTGCACCCTCTCCCTCAAAACCTAAAGGAAAAGGCAAGAGGAAGGTCCAATCTGACGATGAGGAGTCGGATACCACACCCCTCAATGTGGTACTTAAAAAGGCTGTTGGCAAAAGGATAGCCAGCCCTGCTAAGAAGATGGCTAAGAAAGCCAAGATTGTGGCAGTCTCGGAGCTTCGAGAGGTAGCTCCAGTTGTTATTTCTGTACCATTTGAGGACAGGGCAAATGCCCAAGGGGAACCTCAGGCTACACTGGCCACTGAGGTTGAGAGAGTGCCCCCTCCAAGGTCCATTTCTGGAAAATTGTTTGTTGAATTGGACTTGGGTGTTGCTGCTGATATTGCTGAAACAACTGGTTTATCTCGAGAGATGGCTCGAGAGGTTGAAGGTACTGGGATCAGTGATCCAGTACAGAGGAATGCAGAAGAACCACGAGAGATGGTTCGAGAGATAGACTGCACAGCCAGAGAGGTTTAAAACGATATTTCAGAGGCTGATGCTACTGAGGGCACTGTGGTTAGGGACCCAGTGCAAAATGCTTACAATATGGAGCTTACACCCACTAAATCTGCTCGAGTTGACGATTCCATAGCCAGAGTTATAGCAGATGTTGAGTTGGGTAATGATCTCTCAGAACATAGCCGAGAGATCACAGCACAGACAGAAGAAGCTATTTCTGCCACTGAAATCATTTCTGATGGGCAGAATGATTTGTATGAAGAAGTCACTACTTAGTTGGAAGTGGAAGCAGAACCTACTCTTGATGACTTCTCCAGGGTGATCAGGTGGATCAACTGGAGAACCAGCCCTTTCACTCAACTGATGGCTCAAGCAGCTGCAATGGAGGCAGAAGAGCAGTTTGCACTCTAGTGGCTGGGCATTTCCGAAATCCCAGCTCATCAATTGATAGACCTTGCCCATGAAACATGAGTGACTAAGCTGAATAGTGGAAGAACTGATAAGGGTAAAGGTAAAGCTGCTGAAACAGTTGACCAAGAGCCTGAAATGGATCCTGAGCTCGAAGCAAAATTCCAAGACGATATCAGGCTCGCTACTGCTCTATCACTAGGACACCAAGTAGTGGATACGAGAGGTCCAGGAGAAACCTCTGGGGTTGCACGTGATGATCTGTCAGATCAAATAGCTATAGCAGCAACTCCCGTGTCCCAAGTGTATCTTTCTGCTCTGGACAGACAGGAGCCAACTTCGAGAGATGACTCCGAGACCTCTAAAGCATTGGAGGTAGAACCAAATTCTATTCTTCTTCTGCCAGCTCCTGAGTCCACACCCTCCTTCGTTACAGATAAGGCACAAACAGTTCGAAAGGGTGAAATTCCATTGCTCACACACCCTGATTGTCAAAGTGAAGGTTGGGAGCAACCATCTCCTTTCTTGCTGCCAAACGACACACTTCAAACCTTCACGGCCAGATTGTTTGATAGGCAAAGATGGCATGCACCAGCTGCTCCTGAAATTATTGAGATACATGATTCTCCTGAGCAGGCTGAGGTGCAAACAGATGAGCAAACTGAGCAGAATGATGAAAATCCTGCTGGTCCGAGAGATGGAGTTCACGGAGGTGGAAACCTGGAAGCACCTATCGATAAACCAACTCCTCCAGCAGATGATCAAGTTACCAGCACTGGTTCGAGAGGTAGTGCTGAGGAGGCCCCTCATTCAGATGGAAACCGGGAAGCATCTGACACAGAGGCTCCTTCCTTGGCCAATCCAATCACTCCAGTTGCTGAAGCTGAGATCACAGGTTCGAGAGGTGAAGAGCAAGAAGTGATCCATCCCTCAGGTGGAAACCGGGAAGCGCCTGATATGGAGCTACCTTCAAGCTCTGATCCCAGTGTCCCTGCTGACTCTCAGGTACATGTTCGAGAGGTGGACTCTAAGCAACTATCCAAGGGTGGAAATCTGGAAGCACCCAAGTCCTCTCCTATGAAAGGTATGTCTTCACCTTCATCTCCTTCCTCTTCAGATGATCGTCAGGTGCGAGATCAATTCCTTGGCGAGGTGCGCCACTTCATGGGCGATCTATCTGCTAGAGTGGACAGAATTGAACGAAAAGTTACACTTGCCCAGATTTCATCGCTGCCATCAGATATTTGAGATGATGGTCCACCTAGTTATGAGGAGCTAACCGAGCAAGTGGCCTGGGCTGAAGATGCTGCCAGAAAAACGAGAACTGAAGTAGCTGAATTATGGCAGGAACTCAGGGCTTTCATCCATTCCAGTGAAATTTGGCGGGACATCACGCAAACCCTACTGGATGATCTGTCGAACCAAGTCCCAGCCCACCTCCAAAACCTTGCTGAAGGTATGTCAACTCTCCTCTCCCTGCGCAATGATGCCAACAAGGGGGAAAATATAGCAGGGGGACAAAGGGGACAAAGAGGACAAACAAGCAAGAAAAGGGCTGCAAGTGAACCCTTAGCTCTCGAACCACCTCCAAAAATTCCAAGGACATCTAGCAAGAAGGTGGAGGAAGCTAAGAGACAGGAGGAATTAAGGATCCAGCAAACACTGGAGAAGGAGAAGCGAAGAGAAGAATACAGGGAGAGAAAGAGAAAATGGGAGGAACAACAATCAGGAAGGGAGAAAAAGGATGAGGAGTTCATGAGGAAATACAAAATGGGTATCAAAGAAGACACAACTGAATATCTAGGTGAGATCATTTATAGTCTTCTATCTAAAACTGAACTATCCTTTCACAGTGGCTTAACCCCACGAGAATGCATCGAGTGGTGGAAAGATGGGGTAATTGAAGGAAATTACATTGGAGAAGCCTACATCAACTACCGGTATCTAGACGTCACAGCAGATTACAGCGAGCTGGTAGATGGAAAAGATCCCATCAAGACACGAGCAGCCATCAATGAAAAGAGGAAAGCTGACAAGGAGTAAGCTCTCGTAGTCTAAACTACTCTCCCTTTCCAATCTTTGTGATATTTGTTCTTGATTCCCTTTAGCTTTATCATGTTATCTGCTAAGACATTTGTTGTAAAATATCCCTTTTGAGCTTAATGAATATATATATCTTTTGCTGGGGTGTTGTGCGTGAGTTTTTTTTTTTTTTTTTTGCTTAAGTCTTAGCATGATTAGAACCTTGTCAAACTTACCGTATGCGCTGAAAATAAAATCAAAGTTTATATGAAATCAGCCATATAAAGTAAGTATAAGTGTTGGCATCATCAAAAAGGGGAAATTGTTAGGAACATCATGTAATAGGTTTTGATGATACCAACTGTAAAATAGAATCCCCAAAGTCTCGAAGTATAGGCAAAACGTGTAAGTTCGACAAGTAAACCAAGAGCAAAAATACAACCGGGTAAATGAGCTCAACTCGGTAAATATCTAAGCTCAAAGTAAACTGGATGAACATTTTAGAAGTTTCGTGTTGTAAGTTCTCAATAGATAGATCAGAAGAAGGCACGAAACATCATTGGAGGAATAAGGGTCTGCGAGACATCAACTAAGTCTCGAGACATAAGTTCGAGACATCAGATCCGTCCGAGACATCGATCCGGTTCGAAGCATAGGATCGAAACATCAACATGTCGAGACATCAATCATAATCTCGATAGGCTCTTCTCCATTGACCGATGTACGATCAACACTCAGATAAAGTAATCCAAGTTTGGAGAAGAAGAGTATCATGGAGATAAAATATTAAGGAAGTGCCAAAAGAATATTCTACGCATGGGAACACAAGATGACCGGAAGTGGATGACACGTCAGACTTCCACATCAAACGGTCAAAAGGAGCACCAACCTTAAGATTGTCTTATTCCCTAAAATAAGCCTTAGTGGGAATATAAAAAGGGTAACTTTTGCTAAAAAGGAGAGAGTGGAACATGGGCTCAAGAAAGTGAAATATGGAATATTCACTACAAGACAAAAGGCACAAGTTGCAAGACCACTACTCCATGAAACATGCTGAAAAGCTTTCAAGACCCATGATCAGCATGGGAACCAGATTTCAAACGGAATAATTTTCCCTCCAACGGAATTATTCTTCAACTCTCATATATAAGCACTGGAAGACACAATCAAATTGTAACAAGTTCCACCATGGGAACCGGATTTCACCTTGATTCATCTGTCACAAGTCAAATTGTAACAAGTTCCACCAAATCAAACCACCAACCATCAAAAAGGAAATAATCACAACTTCAAGCCTAGATAGCAATTTATTCACACAATAAGCATATGAGTCATCCAAGCAAAACTTTACCTCAATAATTGTCATCTCCCCCACACTTAAAAATTTACATCGTCCCCGATGTAAAACAAAATAAAGCACAATAGATAAAACATTAAGCACAAGAGGGGTAGGGTGAGGTTGGATCAATTTGAACAAGATAATGCAATAAAGCACAAGGAGCAAGAGAAAGATAATGAGACTCCCTTAATGAGTAGCTTGTGCACATCAAGAAGCCTCCTCAAATCAAGATCTACTCCTCAAAATCGATCATACGAGCCAAGGGATATACACATCTAAACAAAAATGTAAGCATGGCATGACAAAATAAGGAGAGAAAATTATTAACCAAAATAAACTAAAGGTAAACAAAAACATAAAGAAAAAATTGCAATAAAGGAAAAAATCATGAAAATGTAAGATAACATGGGGTGCCTCCCATGAAGCGCTAAGTTTAACGTCGCTAGCTCGACTCAACCTCTCAAGGAACAATCCTTGCATGCTTGGACAAAGATGAGTCCATTTTCTCCATCAACTTTTTCCTCAAAATATGTCCTTAAATGTCGGGCATTAAGGAACTCCTTTAAGCTCAAAAGTAGCATATTCTCCTCCAAAAAATTGCAACAATCCGCTCCCAAGAATATGCTATCTTCTTCAACTCTCATCTCTTTTTCTTCTTCTTTTACTTGAACGAGTGAGAAGAGTCTTGGGTCCTTCTCATGCACCAATAAGAGATGAGAGTCATTGGATATGAACATTGGCCAATGGGGGCCTACACTTTCAACAATATTGACACCTCCCGGTTCCCAAATCGTTCTAAAATTTTTATCCAAGAGAGTGTCATCCAATGAAGAGCATTCCTTGTTTGTGCCAAAATCTTCTTCCATTTCACCATTCTTGAATACATCTTCAATTGGATTATCTTTAAGTTGCTCATCACCACCATTCCCTTGCAACTCTACTCTTTCTTCCCAACTTGGTGTCTCTTTCTCAATGCATTCATCATAGACCTCATCATCTTCATCTTCATCATCAATGTCCTCGCCTTGCTTTTTATTTTCTTCAACCACATGACTTTCATTAGGCAAGAAAAACTCTTGTTGAACCTCCCTATTGGAAAGCAATTCTTGATCGGGTTCTTGAGTTGCCAAACCTTGTCTTTGAGCCATCATGTTGTGTAGTTGAACTTGTAACTCATTCATTTCCACAAGTAAGTTGGCCATTAGAGACTTCATCACGGGATCTTGATTAAATGGTGGGCATTCTTGTTGAGGTTCTTGATAGAATGGCTCTTGAGATCGCCCACCATATTGGTAATTAGGATCAAAGGTGAAGCAATTTTCCGCCTCATGAGGTCCTCCACAATACATACACCACAAGCGTTGTGAACTTGATGGTGTGTCTCCTTGATAAATGGCTTGACTCATGTTGGCACAAAATCCTTGAGTAAGTTGTTGAGGAACATGATTGGTGGGGTAGAGTGTATAGCAATTTTCTTCAAAGTGATTCCCACCACAAAATGAACACCATTGATGTTGTGATGTGAATGCTTGAGATGAGCCTTCATAGAAATGGTCTTGGCTTGAGTTGGCATAATTAGAGAAATGTTCTTGTTGTTCCATTCCTCCATAGTCTTGGTACCTATTCCAACTCATCTCAAAATCATGGGAAGAAGAGTAAAATGGTGGCATAGCTCCTTGAAATTCATATCCATCCATAAAAAAAAATTGTTAACAAAAACAAAAATAAAAACAAATAAAAGAATAATGGAATAGACTCCTAGAAAAAATTTTCACTAATGTCAATACAAAACACCACTTCCCCGGCAACGGCACCAATTTGGTCGTAGCCTTTTTAGGTACAAGCAAATACCCGGAATATTCCGGGGTTATCGATCCACAGGGAAGCGGGGTATCAAGCACTAGTTACTAATTAATTCACGAGAAGTTATTCCTATTTTAACAATGTGTATTTATCTATAATTATGAAAACAAAATAAATGAAGCAAGGCAAACGGACTTTTATATACAAGAGATTAAGAGCGGGATTTTTGGGGATCAAAGTGTTTAATCACCTAATGCCAATCTAAAGCGAAATAATCATTCGGGTTCAACAAGTGTGGATGATTGCAATCTAAAAGGGAAATATTACTCTCGTAATTCAATCCCAAAATAAGGTAGTTGGAATACTCACTCTCGTGAGCTATTCACAACATATAGTCAAGAACAAGCAATAAATGGAATACCCACTCTCGTGGCCTATTCACAATTGGAATACTCACTCTCGTGAGCTATTCACAATAAATCCCTTAATCATCATGTCCTCTCTCGAGGTACAAGAATCAATTGCAATTGTGGGTGCTCTAATTCATAGACAAACTTAGCAATGAAACAAGTAATTAGGATCCTTAACTACAAGCATCAAGAAATTAAGCCACAATTACAACACAAGTAATAAACCCAAATAGATATTTCATTCAAGAAATTCAAGAACTAGGCACATAGGTTCATAAACACTTTTCAATCCAAAAATCCCAAAGGAAAGCTTAGCCTACCATGGCTAAAATAGATTCAACAAATATACAATAAAGCTTTAAAATAGAAAAGAGAGGAAGAANCATTTCACCATTCTTGAATACATCTTCAATTGGATTATCTTTAAGTTGCTCATCACCACCATTCCCTTGCAACTCTACTCTTTCTTCCCAACTTGGTGTCTCTTTCTCAATGCATTCATCATAGACCTCATCATCTTCATCTTCATCATCAATGTCCTCGCCTTGCTTTTTATTTTCTTCAACCACATGACTTTCATTAGGCAAGAAAAACTCTTGTTGAACCTCCCTATTGGAAAGCAATTCTTGATCGGGTTCTTGAGTTGCCAAACCTTGTCTTTGAGCCATCATGTTGTGTAGTTGAACTTGTAACTCATTCATTTCCACAAGTAAGTTGGCCATTAGAGACTTCATCACGGGATCTTGATTAAATGGTGGGCATTCTTGTTGAGGTTCTTGATAGAATGGCTCTTGAGATCGCCCACCATATTGGTAATTAGGATCAAAGGTGAAGCAATTTTCCGCCTCATGAGGTCCTCCACAATACATACACCACAAGCGTTGTGAACTTGATGGTGTGTCTCCTTGATAAATGGCTTGACTCATGTTGGCACAAAATCCTTGAGTAAGTTGTTGAGGAACATGATTGGTGGGGTAGAGTGTATAGCAATTTTCTTCAAAGTGATTCCCACCACAAAATGAACACCATTGATGTTGTGATGTGAATGCTTGAGATGAGCCTTCATAGAAATGGTCTTGGCTTGAGTTGGCATAATTAGAGAAATGTTCTTGTTGTTCCATTCCTCCATAGTCTTGGTACCTATTCCAACTCATCTCAAAATCATGGGAAGAAGAGTAAAATGGTGGCATAGCTCCTTGAAATTCATATCCATCCATAAAAAAAAATTGTTAACAAAAACAAAAATAAAAACAAATAAAAGAATAATGGAATAGACTCCTAGAAAAAATTTTCACTAATGTCAATACAAAACACCACTTCCCCGGCAACGGCACCAATTTGGTCGTAGCCTTTTTAGGTACAAGCAAATACCCGGAATATTCCGGGGTTATCGATCCACAGGGAAGCGGGGTATCAAGCACTAGTTACTAATTAATTCACGAGAAGTTATTCCTATTTTAACAATGTGTATTTATCTATAATTATGAAAACAAAATAAATGAAGCAAGGCAAACGGACTTTTATATACAAGAGATTAAGAGCGGGATTTTTGGGGATCAAAGTGTTTAATCACCTAATGCCAATCTAAAGCGAAATAATCATTCGGGTTCAACAAGTGTGGATGATTGCAATCTAAAAGGGAAATATTACTCTCGTAATTCAATCCCAAAATAAGGTAGTTGGAATACTCACTCTCGTGAGCTATTCACAACATATAGTCAAGAACAAGCAATAAATGGAATACCCACTCTCGTGGCCTATTCACAATTGGAATACTCACTCTCGTGAGCTATTCACAATAAATCCCTTAATCATCATGTCCTCTCTCGAGGTACAAGAATCAATTGCAATTGTGGGTGCTCTAATTCATAGACAAACTTAGCAATGAAACAAGTAATTAGGATCCTTAACTACAAGCATCAAGAAATTAAGCCACAATTACAACACAAGTAATAAACCCAAATAGATATTTCATTCAAGAAATTCAAGAACTAGGCACATAGGTTCATAAACACTTTTCAATCCAAAAATCCCAAAGGAAAGCTTAGCCTACCATGGCTAAAATAGATTCAACAAATATACAATAAAGCTTTAAAATAGAAAAGAGAGGAAGAAATTCTCCCGAATGATGCCTCCAAGCTCTTCTCTTTGATCTCTCTTCTCCAAATGATTTCCCTTTTGAGCTCTTTGAGAAGATGAGAGCTTCCTTTCCTTGCTCTCCTTTGTCCAAAATCCGCAGCCAAGCTTAGGGTTTGAAGAGAAAATGATGCTTTTATAGTGGGTGGAGAATGGGGGGCAAAAAAGACATTTCAGAGCAGCAGAAATTTCAGATATGTGACTTCTCAACGCGTCGAGGACTTTTATCGACGCGTCGAAACATTACAGAATTAAAACTTTGGCATTCTGCCAAGTCTCAACGCGTCGAGAATCACCCTGCGCCAGGTCCAGCTTTCAGCCTAAGTTTAACCATTTTCCCTTTTGAATCATGCTTTGAGGTCTTCATAAGAGTTGTAGCCCTTGAAGTCTTCTTTCCAATGGTTCAAGAATAACCTCATTTGGATATTCCTAGGCTGAGATATGGTCCAATTACCAAGGTGTCACCATATTTAGCTGGAATTACAACTCTTTGATCTTTTGGCCATTTTTCCTTTTAATCTACACTTTGATGTCTTCATAAGTGTTGTAGCCCTTCAAGTCTTCTTTCCAATGGCTCAAGAATCATCTCATTTAGATATTCGTAAGAAGAGATGTGGTCCGATTACCAAGATGTCGCCATGGTAGCGGGAATTACAACTCTATGGCTCCTTTGGATTGCTTTTGCTCACAAATGGTTCTAATGCACTTCTAAACACATCAAAAACATCTAAACCAAGCATTAAACCATTTTAAATATGAAAATAAGGAAATAAGCATTGGACACAACATTTTATCACACAATTAACTATAAAACCTACATAAAAACACAAGTAAAATAGGTACAAATGAGAGTGTATCAAGGGCAAAAGAGTATTATTGAGAGGGCTAACCAGAAACCCTCAGATTCTGCAAGCAACTACTAAGAATGATACTAAGAGGTGGCAGAAGAATGGGGTTCAAGGATTTTTAATACACTGTGAGGGTCTGGTAAATGAGGAGAGTGAGCACAAGTGTTGTTTAGTCACTGTGCAGACAGATTTTAAAGAGTTGGTAGAACTAATTCAGGAATTCCAAGATTTATTTGATGAACCTAAGTCCTTACCTCCAAAAAGAGCCTATGATTACTCTATTCCACTCATACCTGGGCCCAACCTGTGAATAAAAGACCATATAGGTACTCTTTTGATCAAAAGAATACTATAGAAAAGATGGTAAATGAGATGTTGAAGGTAGGTGTAATTACTGAGAGTGTATCCCCATTTGCTTCTCCTATCTTGTTGGTTCCAAAGAAAGACAGTACCTGGAGGTTTTGCATTGATTATAGAGCATTAAATGATNTGCAATTGTGGGTGCTCTAATTCATAGACAAACTTAGCAATGAAACAAGTAATTAGGATCCTTAACTACAAGCATCAAGAAATTAAGCCACAATTACAACACAAGTAATAAACCCAAATAGATATTTCATTCAAGAAATTCAAGAACTAGGCACATAGGTTCATAAACACTTTTCAATCCAAAAATCCCAAAGGAAAGCTTAGCCTACCATGGCTAAAATAGATTCAACAAATATACAATAAAGCTTTAAAATAGAAAAGAGAGGAAGAAATTCTCCCGAATGATGCCTCCAAGCTCTTCTCTTTGATCTCTCTTCTCCAAATGATTTCCCTTTTGAGCTCTTTGAGAAGATGAGAGCTTCCTTTCCTTGCTCTCCTTTGTCCAAAATCCGCAGCCAAGCTTAGGGTTTGAAGAGAAAATGATGCTTTTATAGTGGGTGGAGAATGGGGGGCAAAAAAGACATTTCAGAGCAGCAGAAATTTCAGATATGTGACTTCTCAACGCGTCGAGGACTTTTATCGACGCGTCGAAACATTACAGAATTAAAACTTTGGCATTCTGCCAAGTCTCAACGCGTCGAGAATCACCCTGCGCCAGGTCCAGCTTTCAGCCTAAGTTTAACCATTTTCCCTTTTGAATCATGCTTTGAGGTCTTCATAAGAGTTGTAGCCCTTGAAGTCTTCTTTCCAATGGTTCAAGAATAACCTCATTTGGATATTCCTAGGCTGAGATATGGTCCAATTACCAAGGTGTCACCATATTTAGCTGGAATTACAACTCTTTGATCTTTTGGCCATTTTTCCTTTTAATCTACACTTTGATGTCTTCATAAGTGTTGTAGCCCTTCAAGTCTTCTTTCCAATGGCTCAAGAATCATCTCATTTAGATATTCGTAAGAAGAGATGTGGTCCGATTACCAAGATGTCGCCATGGTAGCGGGAATTACAACTCTATGGCTCCTTTGGATTGCTTTTGCTCACAAATGGTTCTAATGCACTTCTAAACACATCAAAAACATCTAAACCAAGCATTAAACCATTTTAAATATGAAAATAAGGAAATAAGCATTGGACACAACATTTTATCACACAATTAACTATAAAACCTACATAAAAACACAAGTAAAATAGGTACAAATGAGAGTGTATCAAGGGCAAAAGAGTATTATTGAGAGGGCTAACCAGAAACCCTCAGATTCTGCAAGCAACTACTAAGAATGATACTAAGAGGTGGCAGAAGAATGGGGTTCAAGGATTTTTAATACACTGTGAGGGTCTGGTAAATGAGGAGAGTGAGCACAAGTGTTGTTTAGTCACTGTGCAGACAGATTTTAAAGAGTTGGTAGAACTAATTCAGGAATTCCAAGATTTATTTGATGAACCTAAGTCCTTACCTCCAAAAAGAGCCTATGATTACTCTATTCCACTCATACCTGGGCCCAACCTGTGAATAAAAGACCATATAGGTACTCTTTTGATCAAAAGAATACTATAGAAAAGATGGTAAATGAGATGTTGAAGGTAGGTGTAATTACTGAGAGTGTATCCCCATTTGCTTCTCCTATCTTGTTGGTTCCAAAGAAAGACAGTACCTGGAGGTTTTGCATTGATTATAGAGCATTAAATGATATCACTGTAAAGAATAAGTTTCCAATTCCCTTAGTGGAAGATCTCTTTTCTGAGTTGGCAGGATCTAAACATTTCACTAAGCTGGACCTAAGAGAATGATGTCACCAGGTAAGGATGAAGGAAGGGGAGGAGTATAAGACTGCATTCAGGACACACCAAGCCCTTTATGAATTCAGGGTCATGCCCTTTGGCCTCACCAATGCCCCAGCCACATTTCAAGCATTGATGAACCATGTGTTTAAACCACTGTTAAAGAGATTTGTGCTGGTCTTTTTTTATGATATTTTGATTTACAGCCCTAATCTAAAGGCACACTAGAATCATCTCAGAGCAGTACTGCAACTAATGAGAGATCACAAGTTGTTGGCTAAGTTGAGCAAATGCTCTTTTGCAAAAGAAGAGGTGGAGAATTTGGGACACATCATCTCTGGAACTGGGTTGCACACTGACCCTTCCAAATTGCAAGTTGTGGCAGAATGGCCTAAACCTACAACTATTAAGGGGCTGAGAGGGTTCCTAGGATTGACTGGGTACTATAGAAGGTTTATTAAAGGTTATGGGATCATCATCAAACCCTTAACCAACATGCTGAAAAAGAATTCATTCCAGTGGGAATTAGAAGTTGATACTGTTTTTGAGACACTTAAACAGGCTATGTGTTCAGCACCAGTCCTAGCTCTCCCTGATTTCAACAAAACCTTCACTGTTGAAGCTGATGCTTGCCATAAGGGTATGGGCGCTGTCTTGGCTCAAGAAGGGAAGCCAATAGCTTACTTTAGTAAGGCCTTTGGAGATAAGCACCTTGGGCTGTCTATATATGAGAAGGAATACCTCTCCATTATTAATGATGTGGAAAAATGGAGATCATACCGGATAGGGAGGCATTTCACTATCAAAACTGATCATCATAGTTTGAAATTCCTCCTAGAACAAAAAATAACCACTGCCATTTAACAGAAGGGACTAGCTAAATTACTGGGGTTGCAGTATACAATACAATATAAGAGAGGAGTTGATAACTGTGCAGCTGATGCACTTTCTATGAGAATGGTGGGTAGAGGAGGTAGCTCATAGCTATGAGAATGATGAATGGGCAAAAGAGGTGTTGACTACCACCCTTATTACACCTGATCAGGATCCTAAAATAACAGTGAGTGATGGTCTGATTAAGTACAAACAAAGACTTTACATTGGCGGTGGGGGAAATCTGAGGGAAAAATTGATGACTTAGACGCATGACTCTCCTCTAGGGGGTCATTCAGGGGAGCAAGGGACTTACCAGAGGTTGAGGTCATTGTTTTATTGGAGGGGAATGAAAGTAGAGATAGCAGCCATGGTTAGACCATGTGATGTGTGTCAGAGGTGCAAGACTGAAAATATAGCCTCTCCAGGACTATTACAACCCTTAACTATCCCAGATCAAAGATGGAAAGGGATTTCTGTGGAATTTGTGGAGGGATTACCTAAATCTCATGGGAAAGAGGTGATCTTGGTAGTGGTAGACAGATTGACAAAATACAGCCATTTCATAGCTATGTCCTATCCTTACACTGTAGAGTCTGTGGCCTGGGAATTCATGGAAAACATCTACAAACTCCATGGGCTACCTGAGAGCATTGTGTCAGATAGGGATAAGGTTTTCTTAACCAAATTCTGGCAGACTCTCTCCAAACAACTACAGGTTCAATTGAGTATGTCCACAGCTTATCATCCACAATATGATGGACAGACTGACAGGGTAAACAGATGCTTGGAAACTTACCTAAGGTGCATGGTATTTCATAAACCTAAGTCTTGGGTAAAATGGTTACATATGGCTGAATATTGGTATAACACAAACTTTCACCCTTCACTACAATGCACTCCATTCCAAGCCTTATATGGTTATAAACCACATATGCTAGCTCTGAGTTCTGAACAAGGGAATGAGTGGATAGTAGAAAGGGACACCATGATGGCTGTCCTGAAAGACAATTTGAGGTTGGCACAGCAGAAAATGAAACATCAAGCAAATAAGCACAAGAGTGAAAGGGAATTACAGGTGGGAGATTGGGTCTATTTGAAGGTGCAGCCTTATAGACAAACAACAGTGGCAGTGAGGACTAATATCAAGCTTTATGCTAAGTATTATGGACCTTATTTGGTGGTTGAAAGGGTAGGAGAAGTAGCATATCGATTGGCTCTACCCCCTGGTTCACAGATCCATTCTGTGTTCCATATCTCTCAACCTAAGAAGCATGTAGGGGAACACATTATCCCTCAAGCAGAACCCCCATTGGTAGGTCCAGGAGGGGAGGTCCTAGCACAGCCAGTAACGGCTTTAAACAAGAGGTTGATCAATAGGAATAACAAGCCTATAGCCCAGATTCTAGTGTAGTGGGCTAACCTACCGGTAGAAGCAGCTACTTGGGAAGACTATCATCATGTTGTGAAGCAGTTTCCCTCATTGAGTCCTTGGGGACAAGGATCTGGTGGAGGGGAGGGTAGTGTAACGATTCCTGAGGAACCAAATGAACAAACAGAAGGCAGGGAATGAAGCTGAGAACCTGCGCACATGAGGTTAAAACGCAACGTTTGAAAGTAAGCAGTTGAGTGGTTGGATTCAAGCAACGTCGTTATGAAGCCTGCAACTAACTGAGCGGTTGGCCTATCCGACGACGCCATTTTGTATGTTTAGCAGTTAGTTGAATCTCGAATATAAGTGTAATTGCAGAACAATGAAATGTTATGTTTTTGGAATGCAATTTCAGTTTCTTCTTCTCTTCTCTCCCTCCCTTTCTCTCTCTACTCCCTCAACTTCTTCTCTATGTTCGTAGCAAACTCCCAAGGCCATTACACAAGTCTACTTTCTTGTGCGTACATGTTCCTTAACTTCATTTTTGCAGCTATATATAAGCTCTACTACAAAGCATGACTACTAGGGTAGTTTTTCTTCTTGCACATACACTGCAATTTTTAAAGTACAGTATAAGAAGCTGCCGGTAAATAATTGCTTTCTATGGTCGTTTTTAAAAACCTCCGTGTATCTTACCTATATACCGCCTTTAAAAAAATAGCCATATAATTATATACATAACCACCGTATATAAAAAATTTACGCATTACATATATACTTTATAAAGCGATTCCGAATAATAATCGTCGTCTATAACAAATTTACGCATTACATATACTTTATAAGACGGTTCCAAATAATAACCGCCATCTATAACAAATTTACGCATTAAATATATACTTTATAAGGCAGTTCTGAATAATAATCGCCGTCTATAACAAATTTCCGCATTACATATACTTTATAAGGCAGTTCCAAATGATAACCGCCACAAAAAATTTATGCATTACATATATACTTTATACGGCGGTTCCAAATAATAACTGCCGTTTAAAGTGTATTTTATACGGCGGTTCCGAATAATAATCGTTGTCTATAACAAATTTACGCATTGCATATATACTTTATAAGGCGGTTCCAAATAATAACCGCCCTCTATAACAAATTGACGCATTACATATATACTTTATAAGGCGGTTCCGAATAATAATCGGCGTCTATAAAAAATTTATTCATTACATATATACTTTATAAAGCGGTTCCGAATAATAATCGCCGTCTATAACAAATTTACGCATTACATATACTTTATAAGGCGGTTCCAAATAATAACCGCCATCTATAACAAATTTACGCATTAAATATATACTTTATAAGGCAGTTCCGAATAATAATCGTCGTCTATAACAAATTTCTGCATTACATATACTTTATAAGGCAGTTCCAAATGATAACCGTCGTATATCAAAATTTACGCATTACATATATACTTTATAAAGCGATTACAAATAATAATCGCCGTCTATAAAAAATTTACGCATTACATATACTTTATAAGGCGGTTCCCAATAATAACCGCCATCTATAACAAATTTACGCATTAAGGCTATATTTGGCAAACCTAGCTGAAAGCTGAAAAGTAGCTGAAAACTGAAAAGCTATAAGCTCGAAGCTGAAATCTGAAGAGCTGTTATGCTTAAAAGTGTTTGGTAAAATTAGCTTTTTGATAAGCTGATAAATGTAAAAAGACTAAAAAAGGCGTCTTCATAAAATTTAAATTGGTTTGTTTGCATATTAAAATTTAACTTTTGAAAATAAAACTATTAGTAAATCATGATCTAGCATCCCATAATGAAGTAGCAATATTGTTGCGAATCTCCTTCATCTCAATAGAGGTCTGACTTAAACTTTCGTTGATGGAGGTATTACTACTTGAATATTGAAGTTCATCGGGTGGTATGTAATCTGGATGCTGCTCAAGCACATTAAACATCATGTCAACTTGTGAACTCTTCCGAATATAATTATGTAAGGCAAATGTGGCCATAATAACATCAATTTCGGTCTCCACACTAAACTGTGGCATTTTAGCAAGTATCTTCCATCTCTTCTTCAATACTCCAAACTGTAACACCCCGAAATTTTGTAAGTATTTTTGAGAAAATACTATTTTCAAAATATTTATGTTGCCCAAAAGCATTTTTTTTTTCCTAAAACTGGTCCAAAGAGAAAAGAATTCTGGACAGCACACTGTCAAGGGCAAAAATGTAATTTTCTGTGTTTACTAGAAGCTAAAAATGACCAAAATATTTTATGGATATAAAGTACTATAAGTTAGTGTTCTACCATAAAAATTTCAAGTAAAACGGAGTTCGGGAAGTATTTTTATCGAATCAATCTTTCGGACTGCACCGAGCTGAAATTTTCTGAAAATGAATGGTTAGAAAAATATTTGGCTAAAATTTAAATTTTGTAACAATAATGGTGACGAAAATTTCGGGGTGTCACACTCTACCCCGTTAAGAAAATGCTTCGTCCTCAAAGCTACCTCAATTCTTCCTTAAACATTTCCTCAAACAAAAATTTAAAGCCAAAATTTCTCTAGGGGTCTCTAGCCATTTTGGTTCATACCTTCAACTTTTCATAACTTAAACTTTTACTTAAAAATTCAAAACTTAGGCTTTCTAGTACCCTAAAGGTTCGTACCGCTCTGATACCAATTTGTAACACCCCACTTTTTCCACTTACGAAAATACATGAATTTATTATTTTTTTATTACAATTCGTATACATTAGCGGAAGCCTTCAATTACTAACAAAAGGAAAAAGGGGTGTTATGCCACGTTCAAGTATCCCATACTCAAACGCACATGCTAAAACTAACTTACTACCGATTACTAATACAACATTTGATTTCTAAAGGTATAAAAATCATTACAATGATTCGCTCTTATGCTCAATGCTCCAAATTGTCATGCAATCATCACCTGCAATATTAACTAAAGAGGGGAAAAACAATATCAGCACGACGGCTGGTAAGACTTACTCCACCCCGTAAAACATTTTTGCACATAGCATCTTGGAGCACATAGGAGCATATAATTTCACATTAACCCCATAAAATATTTTATTATCATCAATACGGATAAACTTTATCCAATTAGAAATATAACTTGAGAAATCACACATCCAAATATATATCATAATATCTATAAAATTCTATGGGATCAACGGATTGCCTATTCATTATTCACAATCCTTCAACCACTATTTCCTCAAAATTCACCATATATCCTTTACCTCATCATTTCCATATAACCACTTCCTCAGGGCATTTCACATTATCATCAATATTCAAAAGAATTTATTAACTTATAAAATATCCACCAAAATAGAAATAATCAATTCCTCAAAACAATCACCAAAGAGAGAATTACAATCTCTCAATTAATTACCAAAGAGAGAATTTCAATCTCTCAATTAATCTCTTCCCACGAGATTAATCTTACAAAAATACATATTGAATTTTTCAAAGTCATCCACACTTGATATATATAATGTCAATGAGAAATGGGTACCAAATGAATAATTTTAAAGTTCTCAAGTATAAATTTTCATAAACAAGGAGTTTTTTCGGCTCCCTAGTGAGTCAACTTTTACGTCACTGCTCACTCCACAAAATAATAGGGAAGTTATTAAAAACTCCCTAGTGAGTCAGTTTTTATGTCACTGCTCACTTCGCAAAATAAAAGCATCAAATGGTACCATCCTCATGACAAAATATATATTCATAACCAAATCCTTCAAATTTCACATATTACAATTGTACCTCAAAAATCATTTATTCAATTTCATTCCTTAGGTCCATAAAACCTTCATATTCTAAATATCCATATACCAATAATTTCCCTTTCATAAACCATATACTAAAAATTTAAATCCTTTCACCATTCAAAACTTAATATGCCAATATATATGGGGCACTTCCAAACTACTACACATACAAATAATATGCATAAACATCCAAAACATGTCACAAATTTCATAATAATCTATATAATTGCACAAATCACATAAGTCCATAATAATCAATTTAAATATTACAAATCATTCAAAAATCATATTAAAATAAATATTGCACATAATCACGTAGTAAAATAACTTTACTTTGGGGTAAATAAATTTTAGGTAGACATAAATCTTACCTAAGAGCCAATATTCCATCGTCTATCAAAATATGCTCACAAATAGATTCAAACTTGCAACCTTCTAAGCATTCACACACGCTCAAAACCATTGAGCTATCAACACCTTTGACTGAAAATTAGTAAATTAATTAAATCATTATTTACACTACTAATAGCATGCATTATTATTATTATTATTATTATTATTATTATTATTATTTTATTATTACCCATTACGTACGGCCAAACCAGATGAAAGCTCTCCATCATCATTTTCCACCATCAACGCCGGCGGATCATCACCATCAACGCACCACCGTCGCCGTCGACGGTCGCCGGACAAGGAAGAAGACACCACCGCCGGTCACTACGCTACCACCATCAACTCCATGGCAGCACCGCCACTGCAACGCTGGAGATGAAGGAGTTCACCATTGCTATCACCACACGTCGCCATCACCTCCGGCAAGAGAGAAGAAACTGACGCCGACGAAAGAAGAGAAACGGAGGTCGTTTGGTCTACAAACTCGCCGGAGAAGAAGAAACTGCCACCATTGCCGCCGCTGGAAAAATCCCATCGGAGAAGACAGAGAGAGACGGAAGGTTGCTGGTCGCTGCTGCCCAGCCAACCACCGCCATCGGAAGCCTCCTCCTGGCTGCTTCACCGCCGATAACGCCATTGCTACCATCGCCACCGCCGGCACTCTCTCTCTCTCTCTATCTGTTTACGGCCACCCTCTTCACGAAGAAGATAAAGGAGAACAGCGTGAAGAGATGAAAATTATCATTATTATAATAATTATTATTATTAATTATCATTACATCACATACACACGATAGATATATAGGGTACTAACCACTAACATACAATTATATATATATGTACATCCGTAAACATTAACATATATATATATATTAGATTAGAGAAATAAATGGTAAGGAAATAAATATTATTCACTTATGTGCATACTACCACATTGTCCACATATAATACACTACAGCACTCTTCTTGTGACAATTCTCACCACGTAGTATATATCTAAAAACTTAATAAGTGTCAATGATGGTTATATCCCTGGTTTTTGTCCCTTTTTTAATTGCTTACCTTTTTGTACATTATGTTCTTAATGTTGTACACTGCATTTTTATGGACTAGAATGCCCAGCATATTCCGTTACCGTTAAAGTTGACTAAAGAACTGTTAAAGTATAAATTTATTTTCATCCACTCATTTTCCTTCCATATTTCCCTATTTCTTCGGCTTTTCCTTTCCTTAATTTTCCCTAATCTTCCATTTTTTTTTATTTACACCAATACAAGAGAGAAGTGGTCAGATCCTTCTTCCCTATTTCCCCGACCTAATTCTTCGCTTTTCCTTCCCCACGATGTTACGAATCTTCCACCTATCTTCCTCCGCAGATTCCTCCCATCATTCATCCCCAAATCTTCCGTTTTTTTTTATTTACACCAATACAAGAGAGAAGAAGTGTAATACCCCGTATTTTTCATAAGATGATCTCCCGATATGTCAAGGGAATTTTTATAAGGGAGTATAGTTGTTATTAAGCTATGATCATTCGTGCCGGTCACGAACCGTAAAATTTTCGAGGACGAATTTTCAGCTCGGATTTCTTTGGAAATGGACTATTAGGCATATTATGACTAAGTATGAACTTCCTGCTTAGTTAAGTTGAAATTGGACGGAGTATAAGGGTCAAAATTTATTTTTGATCGTACACCGCGAAATTCCCGCAGTGTACTGAACCTAGCCCAATTTGGAGCTTTTGACTGGAATAAATTTGTGGTTTCGGAAATTATTCTTTCTAGATTATTTTCCACCGAAACCTTATCTGTTTGGACCACAACTGATATGTTGTGGAGATATTTTATTATTTTATTATTTTTTTTTTCCAATCTTATCACATAAGATTGTGATAATTATAAAAGCCATTTTCCTCTCTTTTCTTCCCCCAATTGCCGATCCACAAAGAGAGAGAGAGAAGTGTGATTCATCTTCATTTCCTCCATTAAACCATAGCCAATTCCTTCACATCTCTTCAATTTATTCGGTAAGTTTTCGATTTTATTCGGTAGAAAGCTTTGTTTCCTTCCCTAGAACATGAATCTAGGAAAAGAATTGTTAAATATGTTGATATTGATGATGTATTCTACCTAGGGTTCTAGTAGAAAGTTGAGGTATTTAGCTCCTAAAAGCTATGATTTATGTTAATTGATGATGATTTACGGTTAATTTGCATAATAGCGTATTTTGGGTACATGGATTACGAAATATGATTTGGAGAATTGATGATGGAATATTGATATTGTTGGTAAGAAATGATGATGTTATGTTGAATAAAGGATGAGTATAGAATTTTAATGGTGAGATTAGTATGATGCTAATCGTGACTTGATGATGAATCTTGTTTTAAAGAGTATTATGTGATGAAATGATTAATTTTCAGGATTTGATATTAAAGTGGTTAATAGGTGATTCAAAGTGTTGATAAGAACTAGGGACTTTGAAGGTAAGATTTTATGTTCACTAAAATTATTATTTACCCCATATATATGTATATTCATATATGGTATGCTATGATAACAAAACTATGTGTTTTACAAAATTATGTGCATAAGAATGTTCATGTGATCACAAGTTCATTGCATATTATGTGTGTGATTCTCGAATTATCGAGAATGGATTTTTACGGGTCAAACCCGTGTGTTGAGTAAATGCTTGGCTTGGAATTTTGGTGTTATATACATATATGTACTAAGAATGATATATTCTTATGGAGTGAGTTATTGTGGAGAAAAATGTGTTTGAGAAATTATATATTTTTGAAGAAGATATTTATCATGAGGAATTGATATTTTGGAATTATATGTACATATTTAGTCTTGGAGGATAAGAATACTTGATATCGGAGTGAGCCGGAAATCTCACAAACTTTTTGGAAAATATATGAGAATCTAGGGCTGCGGTCCTATTGGTGGAGTATTGGTGGAGTATTGGTAGAATATTGGTTTTTATTGGTATCTAATCCTCCTTGACAAATATGTTATTTTGGAAAAGGCTATCTCCACATGTATTTTGGGAAAATATCTTATGAAGATTATGAGACAAATGATATATATATATATATATATATATGCGATTTTTTTGGGAGAGAATATGATTGTTGAAAATCATAAAACCCAAGCCTATATTTTACGGGATGAAATGGAACTTACTTAGCTTATGCTAATTGTGGGATATACACCCCTTTGTTTTTGTGAAATGATTTTTGCAGGTGAACATGAATAGGATGGAAGTTGGAGGTTGTAAGTTTAGCCTTAGCACTTAGAGTGGAGTTCGTCAAAGAGGTGATAGAATTCACTCTAGGTGTGGCGGTAGCACCCTGTTTTCTGATGGTTAGGTGTATATGCTTCCGCTGATGTATTTTAATTACGGATTTGTAATAAATGTTAAGGTGCAGAAAATCTGGGGTGTTACAAGAAGTAAGATCCTTCACTTAAGGATCTGCAATTTCCCTATTTCCCCGACCTAATTCTTCGCTTTTCCTTCCCCACGATGTTACGAATCTTCCACCTATCTTCCTCCCCAGATTCCTCCCATCATTCATCTGCTGCTTCATATGAGGATTTACACGCTCAACAGCTGGAAGAAGAGTTGCAATCAACAGCATTCAATGAATATGAACATGATTTGCGCTCAATATTTAAGCCAAGGTAAATTCCTTAATATTTTTGTTAATTTTATATATTGAATCTCTTTAATTTTTCAATCGTTGTTACGGGAACGAGGGTTTAATGCTAAAGCATTCGTTATTCCAGAGTTTACAGCCACAAATTGGATTAATTTAGGATAAAACATATATGGATTAATTTATGATTTTATTCAGTAGTGTATATACCAAATCTTATTAGTGGCCGGGAAATTATTCTGTGATCAGATTTTATTCAATAGTGTTTAAGAGATATATCAATTATATTCTCAAAAAAAAAAACATATATGAACAATGGCTAAATTAATGTTATTCTTTTCTCAATTTTTTATTTTGTTTTTTGAAAAGTTTCTTGATTTATCTCTTTTTTCTTTATTTAATTTTGGAATATTGCTTGATGTTAGGGGGTATTTTGCTATTTAAGCACTACTGTAGAGGCAGACACTCACCACAGAATAACTGTCTCTTCAAGTCCACCTTCAGGTTCGTACTTCTTCTCACTTTTTATTTCCGTTGTCAAAGAATAATTGCTTCATGTTCTGCTATTTGAGAATATTTTTCTTGTAGTTTCCTCTCTAGCAAACATATGAATCAACACATTGCTATACACCATTGATAGAAACAAACTATTCTCCATTTATATTTGTGTATAGTTGTTTGGGATACATATGCTTTCTGTTATTGATTTTTGGTGAGTTGAGGTGATATCCACCTTCTGCAATGAACACACCTGCCCCCTCCAAAAAACCATACAAAATGGGAATACTGATTGTTCTTATTTTCATGCCCGGCCTTTTTTTATCCACCAAAATTCTCAAGTTTTAAATCCACCAAAATTCTCAAGTTTTAAATCTCGACTTCAATTCATAAATTTATTCTTATTTTCACATCTATAATTTATAGAATCCTGTACATAAGTATATATATTGTTTCAGTTTGGGTGGTTGGTGGTATTTGCTGTGAATTTGTGAAGGAAGAAGCGAGGGGCGCATTTTTGAGACTTGAAACTCAAAAGCAGTCAGTAGAGCGGTTTTGAGACGAACCAAATTCACTTCTTCCAGTAGTGTCAAGCTGTTATTAATAACCTCTAACCCATTTCTGCTTTGATTCATATGTGTATATGTTTACATTCAGAATATGATCTGCTAACCCATCTCACGTTGGTGTATCTGGCTTTCATGATAATTTGGTTTGCAATTTTGAGTTTAATTTGCTTTTCTTTTAAATAAATAATAATAAGGAGAAGTGGAAAGTTTCATTATTTTTGACACAACCTAACAAAGCTTTTGTTCTGCTTGAATGATATTGACTTCATTGTTGTATGATTTACCTACGTTATGCATTTATTTCTGTTTTCTAAAACCTTGCTTTTAAATGATCTTCATTGTCTTTGAACTTTTATCACAAAGCCGCAACCTGTGCAGAACACTGCCATAGTGATGATCTTTTGATATTCTTTTCCTTTTGTTTTTTAAATGATCTTATTTTTTCCAGTAGTGTTAAGCTTCTTCCAGTTTAATAAAGTATTTGTTTGGGGTATATATGCTTTCTGTTATTGATTTTTGTTGAATTGAGGTGATATCCACCTTCTGCAATGAACACAGCTGCCTCCTCCAAACAACCATGCAAAATGGGAATACTGATTGTTCTTATTTTCATGGCCTGCCTTCTTTTATCCACAATAATTCTCAAGTTTTAAATCTCCACCTCAATTCATAAATTTATTCTTATTTTCACATCTATAATTTATAGAATCCTGTGCATAAGTATATTGTTTGAGTTTGGGTGGTTGCGTATGGCAAAATGGGAGAGTGGTTACAAATTGTCACCTTATCCACTTTTAATTTCCCCCCTAACTTTAAAAATAAAAAAAAAAATAAAATGCTAAGCTTTCTACAGACCAGCCCTTTCCCATCACGGAAAATGGCTGAAGCTGTGATGAGCTTCACGATTATTTTCGACAAAAAAAAAAGAAAAAAAAAAAGGAAAAGCTTCACGATTATAAAACCAAGGATTCATAGCCCCTCTCTTCATTGTCCATCAAAACTTCCTAAACCAGTAAGTTTTCTGGTGATTTTCTATTATCCCTATTATTATTAGTATATTATTATTTTTAATCTTTATTTTCCTTTATGATATTCCAGCTCGAGCAATGCTTAAATTCTGCTTTTAACCCTTGCAGTAGTTACCAATTCCATGGATCCAAGTTGCACCCATCTCAATTATTAGCCTATATTATTTGTACCAATTACTTGTAGCTTATAATAATAATAATAATAATTATTATTATTATTATTATTATTATTATTAGTATAGTAATAGTGATGAAATATAATTTGGATAATATTTCTATTGCTATTGCTTCTTCTTTTTTTAACATTTTGAGATGGAAGCTCACTTTGCATATATATATATATATATATATATATATATATATATATATATATATANGTTGTCAAAGAATAATTGCTTCATGTTCTGCTATTTGAGAATATTTTTCTTGTAGTTTCCTCTCTAGCAAACATATGAATCAACACATTGCTATACACCATTGATAGAAACAAACTATTCTCCATTTATATTTGTGTATAGTTGTTTGGGATACATATGCTTTCTGTTATTGATTTTTGGTGAGTTGAGGTGATATCCACCTTCTGCAATGAACACACCTGCCCCCTCCAAAAAACCATACAAAATGGGAATACTGATTGTTCTTATTTTCATGCCCGGCCTTTTTTTATCCACCAAAATTCTCAAGTTTTAAATCCACCAAAATTCTCAAGTTTTAAATCTCGACTTCAATTCATAAATTTATTCTTATTTTCACATCTATAATTTATAGAATCCTGTACATAAGTATATATATTGTTTCAGTTTGGGTGGTTGGTGGTATTTGCTGTGAATTTGTGAAGGAAGAAGCGAGGGGCGCATTTTTGAGACTTGAAACTCAAAAGCAGTCAGTAGAGCGGTTTTGAGACGAACCAAATTCACTTCTTCCAGTAGTGTCAAGCTGTTATTAATAACCTCTAACCCATTTCTGCTTTGATTCATATGTGTATATGTTTACATTCAGAATATGATCTGCTAACCCATCTCACGTTGGTGTATCTGGCTTTCATGATAATTTGGTTTGCAATTTTGAGTTTAATTTGCTTTTCTTTTAAATAAATAATAATAAGGAGAAGTGGAAAGTTTCATTATTTTTGACACAACCTAACAAAGCTTTTGTTCTGCTTGAATGATATTGACTTCATTGTTGTATGATTTACCTACGTTATGCATTTATTTCTGTTTTCTAAAACCTTGCTTTTAAATGATCTTCATTGTCTTTGAACTTTTATCACAAAGCCGCAACCTGTGCAGAACACTGCCATAGTGATGATCTTTTGATATTCTTTTCCTTTTGTTTTTTAAATGATCTTATTTTTTCCAGTAGTGTTAAGCTTCTTCCAGTTTAATAAAGTATTTGTTTGGGGTATATATGCTTTCTGTTATTGATTTTTGTTGAATTGAGGTGATATCCACCTTCTGCAATGAACACAGCTGCCTCCTCCAAACAACCATGCAAAATGGGAATACTGATTGTTCTTATTTTCATGGCCTGCCTTCTTTTATCCACAATAATTCTCAAGTTTTAAATCTCCACCTCAATTCATAGCATAAGTATATTGTTTGAGTTTGGGTGGTTGCGTATGGCAAAATGGGAGAGTGGTTACAAATTGTCACCTTATCCACTTTTAATTTCCCCCCTAACTTTAAAAATAAAAAAAAAAATAAAATGCTAAGCTTTCTACAGACCAGCCCTTTCCCATCACGGAAAATGGCTGAAGCTGTGATGAGCTTCACGATTATTTTCGACAAAAAAAAAAGAAAAAAAAAAAGGAAAAGCTTCACGATTATAAAACCAAGGATTCATAGCCCCTCTCTTCATTGTCCATCAAAACTTCCTAAACCAGTAAGTTTTCTGGTGATTTTCTATTATCCCTATTATTATTAGTATATTATTATTTTTAATCTTTATTTTCCTTTATGATATTCCAGCTCGAGCAATGCTTAAATTCTGCTTTTAACCCTTGCAGTAGTTACCAATTCCATGGATCCAAGTTGCACCCATCTCAATTATTAGCCTATATTATTTGTACCAATTACTTGTAGCTTATAATAATAATAATAATAATTATTATTATTATTATTATTATTATTATTAGTATAGTAATAGTGATGAAATATAATTTGGATAATATTTCTATTGCTATTGCTTCTTCTTTTTTTAACATTTTGAGATGGAAGCTCACTTTGCATATATATATATATATATATATATATATATATATATATATATATATANTATATATATATATATATATATATATATATATATATATATATATATACTACATTGTCATAACATATATATTTATTTGCATTTAATATTTTTTTCAGCAATGGAATCTCGCCTTTTAATCCCCCAAATCACAACTGAGAAAAAACAATGGAGTTGTAAAGTTTGTGTTATTGAAAAGTTGAATACAAGAGAGTCAAAGGGCAAACCTGGAACCTTGTACAAGCCTATAACATTACAAGATGAAGCGGTTACTCATTTTTATTATTTCTGAACTTCAAAATTAATTCTATGTTGTTAAAATGATTGATTATATTTTCAAATAGTTTTTGACATTTTCTTTAAAATAATTATAGGGCAACAAAGTTCAAGGAATGACTTATCAAAATGATATTGAACTACTTGATGAAAGGCTCAAGTTATACTCCACATATATTGTCTCTAATGCATTAGTCTCTCGTGCTAATCAATTTTTCAATGTCCCAGATGAGAGGTATAGATTTGTTTGGTCAATTAATAGAAAAACTCTAATACAACCAGTCGACAATGACGACCAATTGGATTTACAACCTTCTTCTGACATGGATACAAAACCCTTTGGACAATTATATGATTACAAATCTAAAAGACAAGCACCCTTTGGACAATTATATGATTACAAATCTAAAAGACAAGCAATAAGTGAGTTTATATATGATTACAAATCTAAAAGACAAGCAATAAGTGAGTTTATATTCTATTACAAATCTAAAAGACAAGCAATAAGTGAGTTTATATTCTGTTCATACATTTTTTAATTTCTGTATACATTTATTCAAATTTAGAAAATATTGTGACAAACTAATTGAACTATATTTATAGATATCATTGGAGTCGTGATTTCTAAACTACCAAGAGAATTAGATATCATTGGAGTCGTGATTTCTAAACTACCAAGAGAATTTATTGTGACCAACAGGACAGGACAACAAAAACCAAGAGAATTTATTGTGACCAACAGGACAGGACAACAAAAAGCAAGAGAATTTATTGTGACCAACAGGACAGGACAACAAAAAGCTAACGACTTTGTGATCGTTGATGAAGAGTATGTTTTTCAATTTATTTAACTCCAAAGTTTTTAAATTGTCCATTAGAATTTCAAAGGAAACATGATTAATTTTAAAGTATATTTTATTTATTTATTATTTTTAAATTATTTTCTTGCATTGTGTATCAACTAATAATGAAATATTATTGTCAACTAATCTTGCCATGATCTATTTATAAATTTTTATTGATGTCCTAGGCTTAAACCTATCATTTTCACAATGTGGGGCAATTTTCCTAGGCTTAAACCTATCATTTTCACAATGTGGGGCAATTTTACGGTTTGCCAAGGAGTTGAAATTGACAAAGAGCTCCAATCAGGAGATTATCCCGTTGTTCTTGGAAGAAGGATTACTGTCACCCCATATCAAGGTATGTATGCAAATTTAATTAATATTCATTTCCCATATCAAGGTATGTATGCAAATTTAATTAATATTCATTTTGATAAGTTAATTATTAAAGAATGAGTATCAATAACATGATCAAGTATTAAATGTACTTGTTAGAAAGCCTAATTTTATACACCATAAACATTTTCATTATCAAGTATCTGTTTCACATGTTACATAGGAATTTCCTTATCTACAAGAACGGACTCTGGTGTAGAAGTGAATCCGTTTGGTAAACGTGCTGATGCTCTTAAAGAATGGTAATCTAAATTCATTATTTATCATTTAAATGTTCTATTTGTTACACTTGATAAATGATTATATGTTGTTGACAGGGCGAAGACTAATTCTTTAGTTATTGAAAGATTGATTGTTGAAAAAGCACATAACAATGCTGTAAGTGAAATGACAAGCCCTCTTGATCAACAAATATCACCAATTTCATATTTAAAGAAGTCATTTGATCAGGTTTCGCACTAATGTCACATCCTTTAATTGTTCATTTTCTTTATAACTTGTTTTACTCACTTTTATTTTGCTATTTTTCTGCATGTATTAAAAAATCAAGTCAAAAGGAGTCTGGGTTAAATCAAAGATCACACTCATAGATAACGGAAATCCTACCTACTACATTGGTTGCAACAATTGTGATAAGAAAATTAATTGTAATGATGAAGGTATTAAATTCCAATGTATGTTTTGTGGTCATGCAAATGCGGTTTCTATCAAGAGGTAAAATCATGACTCCTCAATGAAATTATACACATACTTTATTATATCTCACAGTAATCATGATGCAAAATTTTTACTTTGTTTTGTTTTTTTTTTTAACAGATATAGACTAATTGTTGAGCTGTTTGATGGGACAGATAGAATTCAAGCTACGCTGTTTAATCGTCTTGTGGATAAGTTGTTTTCCTTGACAGAAACAGAGAATGAAAAAGATGGCTTTGATTTTCAAAAGCTACAAAAAAAACTTGATACACCGACTTTTGCTGTGGAACTTAGGTGTCAAACCCAAGATCGGGGAGGAATGACAACGGTCTACACAGTTGCATCTATTTGTGAAGATATATCAACTTCATCAATTACCGGTACTAAAAAGAAACTTGCCTTTGGAGAATCTAGCAATCCGGTAGAAGATTCAACAAATTTACCTCCATCAAATGTTGACAATAACTATGCTAGAGAAAAACGTCCAAGAATTGAGTGAAGTTGTGATTTGTACTTAAGTGTTTATGTTATTATTTCTTTTCCTGTTACAATAATCAATGATTCAAGTGTCTTTATAGACAAAAATAAAAATTATTGACTTTGAGTAATTTTTATATTTATTAGTTATATTATATTATTGGTTATAATCAATAATTATTTCAGTACTTTTTTTTAAAATATAATTTCACTACTTTAAACATAACAGGGTGTAGGAATAGTCCTAAATTCTCATTTTGGTAGAGAAACATGAAAATTTATAATCAACAGGTGATATCAATCAAATTAAAAAACTTCAAAGTTAATAAACTTTCATAGTGAAAGTAAAAATATTAAAAACAAAATCTTAAAGTCCATAGTCAAAATAAAAACATTAAAAAGAAAAATAAAAAAAAACATATAGATTTAGAAAGACAAAAAGAAATCAAACAAAGCCATGGATGCTGCTTTATGTTAAAGTAGAATAATTATTTTCAGGACTTCCTAAATGAAAAAAATGAGCTTCCAAAATCAATGCAATTATATAGTGATAAATTTATAGTGAACTCAAAGAATTAAGAAGAACCCTAACAAATTATGAATGATGTATCAAAATGTCCTACTCCTCTATGGTTAGGTAACTCCATTACCAAAATTAAGTGACTACAAGTACAACACTTAAATTATAATATGACAATTACAACATAAATACATCAACTCCTACATCAATATTTAGTCATAGTCCAAACAATGCACTCAATTCAACTGATTCACACTTCCATATTCATTTGAAAAACGTCAATTTTACAACTCCAACAAAGGACGCTATAAAAATGCTTTTATCATTAAAAAAAAGTCTGGTTTTACAAATGGATCAAAGACACCAGTACCACTTTCATTCCCTACAAGATGCAAAAAATGCAACCAAAACCATTTTCATTGGCATTGAAAAATGCTTCACATGAGTAATCCAAATCTCACCCAAAAAAAAAAAAAACAAACAAACAAACAAACAAATTAGCTCAAATTAGAAAAAATATTCTGGTCCACAAAGATTCTATATTGCATGTAGAAAGAAGTTGTTGGGTTGAAAAAATTTTTATTTTAAAATAATAATAAAATAATTATATATCTATTTCAAATTATATATATCACACAAAACATAAAAATCATATTTTGCAAAACCTAAACTCAAGTAAACTTTGTCGGCAAGTACATCTTTTACTAACAGCTCATTACTTGTTTCTTTTCATTTTATTTCTTGCCATGACATTCCATACTGTCAAATTTCAATGTTTTCCTATTTTTTGACGATATAAGCATGCACATACATCATTAGAGTTTCACTCACTCAATTCGGCTCCAGTTTTCTCATTTCAATGAGAGTTCCTGAAGAGTGACCACCTTTATCCTCGGTGATCAATTCGTAAACCGCCATGAAAGATCACATTTCTCCACTGCCTGTTCAAAGCACAGGTAAATAAATTCCCTCTTAAACTCCTTCTCAGTTTCATCAACGTATTATTTCAATTCCTGTTGCAATTAGTTTATTTATTGTATTTTTAACGATCTATAAGCAAGGACTTCAAAAATACTTATTTCACAGTGTAACTCGAATCAGTTGAATTGCATATGCTTAAATTTTTACATTATTTTTTCTTTAATCCGAATGTTCTCCATGGAATTAATTGGTAGCAATATCCTATTTCGTTTTTTTCTTTTTTTTTCTATTGTATTAAATCAAATACTACTTCTATTCTTTCCACTAATTCTTGAAGTTGAATGCAAATATTTGGTTGTTTTTGGTACAATTAGAAAAATAATGATTCTAGGTATATTTGGTATAGTGGAATGCAAGTAAGGCAAGAATAATGTAATTTTAGAAATGAATCGATATTATTTCATTAAATATGTTAAGTAGTTAATTTGATTAAATATAGCACCAATTTATTATTCTTTCAAAAAATAACCATTCCATGTAATAAAAAAAAAAAAAGGCAGTGAAATGAGTATACCAATCAACACATTCTTAATGTAATTTTCTTAATATTTTCATATTATTATACACATCTACTTTATTCCTCACTTCATGTTTGATTGCGTTAATGTAAACCATCATCAACCACGTCTTGTTACTCTCAGGTACATAATCCAGTTTCTTGTACCCATGTATTTAGAATATTGTATAATTTACAATTATTTAGAATATATAAGTTTTATAATATATATATATATATATATATATATATATATATATATAATATATTATATAGATCAATAATTAATGCTGAATCCCTGATATTTCAAATTTGAAATCCGTAGCTAATTACCAGTCACTAATTACCCAGCACTGCAATTACCTTCTATGATAATTTTAATATATTTGACAAGACCATAACCTTCGACGTCAACCTATACATGCATAAAGAGATAGAAATCAAAACCAATAATAGAACACTGAATTTTGCAGATATTTATCCAAAATGCAGCACAATGATAGATAATATAAAGCCCCAATCCACGGATTTAGCAATACTAAGCCTATTTGTGATACGAGTATTCCATGATTTGAGGAAAAGAAAAAAGATTGGTGCTGCACAAGATAGGGGGAATCAAGGTACCTCCAAGAGCGAGATTGAAGATGAGAACAGAGCGCCAAACGAACTTAGAACGACGCATCTCGGTGTAAAAAGGAGGAGCCTCCATCTTCTGCGATTCTCCTGCCATGTTGGACTGAAACACAATCACAGCGAACTCTTTGCTTGGACAAACTTGCTAATTGTCAGGTAACAGCAATCGATGACCTTTCAGCCGGCACCATTGGTGTGTTTGGTTCAAAAATTAGAATAAGGTCATCTAAAATGACTCTTTCTTTTTATTTCTAAATCGTCGATCTAACTTTTCCACGCCACTTTATAATCTTTTCTCTTAGGGTGTGTTTGAATAGCAGGAAAATAACTTCTGAAAAATATTCTCTGAAAAATAAGTTATCTTTCAGAAAATGAGATCATTTCCGGTATTTGGATGTACTACTAAAAACTGTCTTTCAGTGTTTAATTCATTTTCCGGAAAATGAATGGAAAATAAGTAGAAATGTATAATTATATATTTTTATTATTTTATTTAAAATATAAAAATATATAAACTAATAATATTTATTATAAATAAATTAAAAACTAAAAAAAAAAAAAGAGGAGCAAAACCGAATTGCATTATTGTTATGAATATGATTTCATTGATTTGGCTGAACGTTGTTATTCTTAAATCTTGTTGAAACTTGTAAATTCTTATTGGATGTTATTGTGTTAGACTGTGAGGCGGGTGTCTGTGTTAATACTGTGAAGTTATTGAATCTTGAAAATATTATTAATTATAACAATTATTAAATACATCTTTTTAATTGTAAAAAAAATACATCTTTTTAAAAAATATTTAAAATATATATATTTTTTAAATTTAATACGGGTTGACGGTTTTGCCCGTTTAGCCTGTTAGCCCGTAAACCACGGGTTGGATTGAGATTTTCCCAACCCGTATGAAAAACGTATCGCCCTGTCCTAACACAATTTTTGCCAACCCGTGATGGAAAAACCTATATGGGTCGGCCTGGATCGTATTGACAACTCCATTATGATCAATTGATAATACACAAGGTGACCATTTAGAATCTTTAACATTGGTAAAAGAACATTTTACCGGAAAATATGCAATACTATCTATTGAATTTGCAATGGAATTGATAAGGCTTTCTTGCTTGATTTTATATTTTTTAAAATGAACTTCTTTACAAAACATTTTGCGAATTAATGTAATCAATTTTACTTATACAAAGTATATTTTAATTGATTTCAAAAATATAAAAAATAACGCACTTCAATATGCTTAGGTTGGAGCTAAATTACGCAATATAGCAAGTATGAAGGGCAATGTACACCATTTCTATCCACGGTTGATTATTAAACTAAAATTTTATCAAGAATGTGCAAGTAATTAATTAGTTTATCTAAAATCAATTTACTAAATGAATTGCAAAATGAAAGATACACAGTTTCAAAATGATTTTTTTATTGGATTGAAATGAACTAAGCCATAAGTAATATTAAGGCTCATTGACATTAGAAATATTGTAAATTACTATCACCTATTGTCACTTAGCTTAAAATATTGTTGTTGTTGTTGTTGTTGTTATTATTATTATTATAGACAACATTTATTTATAAAAATCTAGAGAAACGATTCTACTAGCTAATTTTTATATTTTTACACTTAAATTTAATTCATATTACATAAAAATTTAATTTGATGAACAAAACTAAAATAAAATCAATAATCAAACAACCAACTGTGGTAAAATTGAAAGTTGAAGATAAAATTTAGTAAATGTTAATATTGAAGAGATCATTCTATATTAAATTTTTAGTGACAATTTATAATTATGAATTTTGATCTCATTCTACAAAATTTTAAAATGGATTAATTAAAGAGTTAATTTCATTATGTAAATTGATAAAAAAAAATTATACCACATTTGTATGTTACTTTGTTTATAAATGTTACTTTAAGGATTTTTAAATTGCAGGGGCGAATTTTAAGCGCTATACATCGTTGATTGAAATCACATTCATATAGATATGTATATGAATGAATTGAAGACAAAGGATGATAACTCCACCGACTAGGACTCGAGCGAACTAAGATTATTTTATAAAGATGCTCATCATTGGCAACATCTGTTAGTTTCCTTCTTCCGATAAAGTTTTCACACATTTGTAATTTCATTATCCCTTTAGTTATTCAGAGAATGACTTGTTAATGTATGGCATATGTTTTGCCCACAATGGTTAATTCATCGGTTGGGATATAATGTCAATTCTCATGGGCAGGTTTGCTTTGCAACATGCTTTTATCCTAATAATATTCTTACTGAACTCCAAGCAAAAGAAGGATTTTGAGTCTAAAATCTACATCTGTTGATATATTTTATAGGTAAATTTACCTTTAAACTAAAATCGTTTTTGAAATGTTGTTTTAACATGCAAAATTGATTTTTTTTTTTGACTACTATTGAACATGCAAAATTGATTAATAACTTCTATTGCTTTTCCTTATATTCAGTGAGGTGAAAGACGATAATCTCCCGAGATAACTTGATATTACACAATGTGACCATACATAATCTTTGACATTGGTGAAAAGTCAGACAAAATAAATCAGGTTCTATTTTATTTCAAAGTTGATTTAATTGATATTTTCTTGTAGCTACAGTTTCTATCCATTATTGTTTATTCAACTAGACTAGAGTAGACTAGAATCTACTCATGAGTGTACAAGTAATTGGTTAGTTTATCTTAAATCAATTTTTAATTGTAAAATGAAATAGACGCACAGTTTCAAAATGAATTTTTCTTGGAATGAAACGAACTAAGCAATGAGTAATATTTATGCTCATCGACTTTACAAATATTGTAGAATTAGTATGAACTCTTGTACGTTAGTTTTTCTATAACCAACATATATATGATAGTATAAACATCAGTTGCTGAACTGACGTATACATGATAGTGTAGACATCAATTGCATATAACTTAGATTCTTACGAAAAAACTCGACATCATTTATTTATTTATTAGTTATTTTTAAATACAATATAGGTTGATTCTAAGGTAGAACTAACACCAATTTGTATTATTATTTTTTATTAGAGTAATCTTAATTATCATTTGTTTTATTTGTCATTAATTTGGAATGCTCTTATATGATTTTTTTAATACAAAATACACTAATATAGCAATACTCGTAAATAATTAAATACTTTCAAAAATCAGACAGATGTAAGCATATATTATACCACATAATAGATTACATTAACTTACAAGTGTATCTTACAAAACATTTGCCTTCTTTGTTTATGGTTAAACATATGCAGTCTAATAATTAGTCTTAATGTAAATACCAATATTAACTGTCATACATAGATTAAAAATTATAGATAATTTCTAATTATGTAATTTATTTCATCTTCTTTAGTAATGAATAATTGTGGCCCTTCTCAACCTACTATTGATCGAGCTGAGCGAAATAGAAAAGACAGAGAAAAGTATGCTCGAAATGTTGCTCAACGTGAGAGTAGAAATCTCAGGCGTAGACTTGCACTTGATGCCTCTGCTAAAGAAAAAGAATAAAGGTTGTCAGATGCTCGTGGAGCGAATCATAGCAATGCAATTCCAGGTACTTACAATATACTAAACTTTCACACTTACATTACCCATATTTCTTTTATATATTTTATAATTTTCATCTTATAGTAAACTAATTACTTTACACTTGCTTTGCCAAATTAATTCACATATTTTTACCAAAATATATTAAAACTAAAATTATGCTACTCTGTATACAAATACGTACATATGCCTCCATGTTAAAAATCAAAATAAAATAAAAAATTATTCCAATTTTTTACACACTTAGTGAGAAATTCAAATGCCTCCCAACATAATCCATTTACATTGACTCCAATGAATGATTGTACTTATTGTGGGGCAAAACGCTTTCAATACGAACCACCGGGCTTCTGTTGTTCACGTGGCCAAATTATGCTCATCTCAAATGAAATGCCTACAATTTTAAGGAATTTATTTGTTGGTCAACATTCTGCTGCAAAGCATTTTCAAGCATCTGTCAGAACCTATAACAATACATTTGCATTTACTTCTTTGGGAATACAAAACTATGATAAAGACCTATGCAGAAGAAATAAAGGAATCTACACATTTAAAGTTCAAGGTCAGATGTATCACTTTGTGAATGATTTGTTACCAAATGGTTGTCCTCCTCGCAATTTGCAACTCTATTTCTTTGACACTGAACATGAACTTGAGAACAGACTTCAAGGTGCTGATAGGATGGACAGAGATATTGTTAGTGCACTTATTCAACTTATGTCAGGAAATCCATACGGTCAATTTTTCAGAAGTCTTAAAGATATTGCTCAGACTGACGAGTTCAGCATAATATTGCGTTCAGATATTTCAATGGATCAAAGAACTTACAACATGCCATTTGCTTCTCAAGTAGCTGCAATATGGATTGAAGATAATGGAGATGGACTTGATGGAAATAGAAACATTAGGGTACATGCACATAGTGGTAGGTCACAATATATTCAATACTACTATGGTTGTTATGACCCATTGCAATATCCACTTCTATTTCCGCATGGTGATATTGGTTGGCATGAAGGTATTCAGAGGGTTTCGTCTCGGGAACATGTTGGTACTACAGGATCAAGACAGTCAGCCAACATTAATCCAAATAATATTAATTCAATTGACGAGTTGATTCAAGCTGAAGAATGNTGTTGATACATATATCAAGATTGAAACTCAAAGACTTGATTACTTTAGAAAAAAACAGCAACAAAGTCATTCTGAAACTTATCAAGGACTTGTGGATAGCGTAGAAACAGGCGCCACTGTGGGTGCTGATGTCGGTCGCATGGTAATTTTGCCTGTTTCTTTTATAGGAGGACCACGTGATATGCGAAGAAGGTACATGGATGCCATGTCACTTGTGCAACGATTTGGCAAGCCTGATCTATTTATAACAGTCACATGTAATCCTAATTGGCCTGAGATTAAAGAACTTCTCAAATATGTCGATGAACCACAAAATAGGCCAGACCTTCTAGCTCGTGTTTTCCATGCTAGACTTGAAGAGCTAAAAAATGACATATTTAAGAGACACATTTTTGGAGAAGTCGCAGCATATGCATATGTGATTGAGTTTCAAAAAAGGGGACTTCCACATGCTCACTTTCTAATCATTTTGAAGAGCAAATTCAAAATTACAACTCCTGCTCATTGTGACAGATTCATATCTGCTGAGATTCCTAATAAAGAAACTGAACCCCACTTATACAATATGGTCAAAAAGCATATGATTCATGGTCCGTGTGGTTCTCTAAATCCTAATTGTCCTTGTATGCTTCACCACCAACAACAAGTTGCTCCATCTTGCAAAAATAAGTATCCTCGATCCTTTAACGATGAGACTACATTTGACGAAAACTCCTACCCTATATATCGTAGGATGGACACTTCAGCATATGTTGTGGTCAGAGGTCATCAGCTTGATAATAGGTGGGTTGTCCCTTATAATCCATATTTGTTGGCGAAATTTGATTGTCATATAAATGTTGAAGTATGTGCTGGGATCAGATGTGTGAAGTATATATATAAATATATATACAAGGGACACGACAGAATTAGCCTAAGTTTATATGTTGGTGCTGATGTTCATGAGTTTGATGAGATTAAAGAATACCAAAGTGCAAGATGGGTTTCACCACCTGAAGCGGCTTGGAGAATATATGCCTTCCCAATTTCCAAAATAAGGCCTGCAGTTGTGCACTTACAAGTTCATCTACAAAACTATCAGTACATTAATTTTCACGGCAATGACAGGTTGGTTAATATAGTTGAAGATGACTTCGCTTCTCGCACAATGTTAACACAATTTTTCTACATGACTCGTGTAGATGAAGTTGCAAAAAAATTAAACTTGCTTTATATTCAATTTCCGGAATATTTTGTGTGGAACAATCAAAAAAAATTGTGGACACAGAGAAAGAAGAAAGAAGTCATAGGTAGACTTGTGACAGTCAATCCAACTGAAGGAGAGCGTTACTATTTACGCTTATTACTGATGAATGTTAGGACACCCAAATCGTTTGACAACATAAAAACTGTCAATGGCAATCAAGCAGTAACTTTTCGTGAGGCAGCTGAAAATTTGGGTCTCTTATCTGGGGATCATATTGTCGAGAAGTGTCTAGATGAAGCAGTATTATACCAGATGCCATCAAGTTTTAGGAGATTATTTGCAACTCTTCTAATTTTTTGTGATATCTCAAACCCTCGCAACTTGTGGAATAAATTTAAGTCATACATGTGTGAAGATCTACTCAGGACAAGACTACACACTGATGATGAAGTCCAACTAATGGTGCTTCAATTAATTGCAAATGCAGTGGAAAAAATGGGGAAGAAAATTGATGACTTTAACTTGGTTGATAACAGGTTATCTATGTCAACCCAAGAAAAGGAGGATAGAGAAATTGCAGCTGAGTATAACATACAAGTAAGTGAATATGACTTGCTTTGTGTGGAAAAATTAAATGTTGAGCAACGCAACGCATTTGATACAATTATGGCAAGTATCATTTCAAACTCGGCTGGAGTTTATTTCATAGATGGTCCAGGTGGTACTGGTAAGACATTCCTATACAAATGCTTATTAGCTACTGTCAGGTCTAGAAAATGGATAGCACTTGCAACTGCAAGTTCAGGAATTGCAGCATCAATTCTACCCGGTGGTCGTACAGCTCATTCTACGTTCAAAATACCAATTGATGGAGATGATAAGTATGTATGCAATATTGGAAAACGAACCGCAGAAGCTACCTTATTAAAAAAAATGTAGACTGATTCTTTGGGATGAAGCTTCTATGGCTAACCGTCGGGCTATTGAAAGCGTTGATACAACGCTTAGAGATATTATGGACACCGATCAAATTTTTGGAGGAAAAGTAGTTGTTTTTGGAGGTGATTTTCGACAAACATTGCCGGTAATTAGATATGGGAAGAAAGAAGATTTCATTGAAGCGAGTTTGGTTAAATCACCCTTAATTTGGCCAACTATCCGACGATTAAAATTGGTCCAAAATATTTGTGCAAACGAGGATCCGGCTTTTTGTGAGTACTTGATGAAGATTGGCGATGGAACTGAACAATTAGTTGGTCGAGACAAGATTAAGATTCCATGTTCATTCATTATTCCATGTACGAATGAGGATACCTCTCTTATGCTTTATTCCAATCCGTATATCCTGACTTAACGTGTTTCGAGACTGATCCTTATTCATTAATGAGCAAAGCCATCTTAACACCTAAAAATGAGATTGCGGATGAAATTAATTCTATCTTAATAGATAGATTCCCGGGAGAAAGTAAGTGCTATGTTAGTTTTGACGAACCACTTGATTCGAAGCAAATGCATTGTAAAGATTATTTACACACTTTATCCCCAGCTGGCCTGCCTCCTCAAAAGTTAATTCTGAAGAAAAATTGCCCTATAATTTTATTGAGAAATCTGAACCCATCTGAAGGATTGTGTAACGGGACAAGATTGGTTTGTGATTCATTTGAAGATCATCTCATAAGTTGTTTGATTGCAGTTGGTGAATACAAAGGAAAGCATGTCTTCATTCCAAGAATTCCTCTAGAGCCATCAAAGGATGAAAATTGTCCAATACCATTTAAGAGGACACAATTTCCTATTAAAATCTGTTTTGCCATGACCATTAACAAAGTTCAAGGACAAACACTAGATTTCGTTGGAATTTACTTGAAAGAGCCGGTTTTTAGTCATGGACAATTATACGTTGCTATGTCTCGAGCAAAAAAGGCTGAATCTGTCAAGACGATTATATTCAGCGATGACGGTCAAAACAAACTCACCAATATCACAAACAATATTGTTTATCAAGAAATCCTCGAGTACATTTCTTAGAGCACAGTTACACGAAACAAAAATTAGCACCATGTCTCACGTTTATTGATGTAAGTTTTGTTTACTCTCTTATTTCAAATTAAAATAAACATACTTCTTAAATACTAATTATTTTCAATTGACAACTATTTATCTCACATGTGACACAGGTTTCCTGTATAACAATCTGTGCAAGATGTTGAATTGAGACAATTGAATTCATCTATACATGACAAATCCTCTATGGTTCAATACATTACTGTGATATATCATTCAAAACGAGAGCATGTAATTTCTAAATTCAATTTACTCTTTTTTATTGTTCTTAAACTTGAATTTGTTACAGTGGAATAAATACATCACAATTAAATTGAATTTGTTGTGTTAATTTAAAATACATACACAACAAATATTTGGCACGAATATCTATGAAACATCGACAACTAAAAATAAAATAAAAAGAAAACGCATTATATCTATTTCAAAATAATTTACTAAATAAGTTGAAAGATTGGGCACAAGTCTTCGCGCAAAGCGCGTAGGAAAAACTAGTATATTTAAATATATACGAATAACAATATATGGATTTAAAAAATAAATAAAATTTGTTGTCACTTAGATTTGAACCCAAGAACCATTACATAGAACTTAAAGTTTTAATCCATCAAGCTAAATCAAAACTTATGGATCATTTTCGAAAAACATATATATATACATATAGGTTCGAAAATATATATTTTCTCATAAATAATAATTTCAAAAAAAAATTCTTTTGGGCAACATAAATATTTTGAAAATAGTATTTTCTCAAAAATACTTACAAAATTTCGATGTGTTACAATTTCCGCAGGATATAGCAAAGTCTGGGACCAAAAAGAAGCAACCAACGAAGAATCAACCAGCAGGAGGCCACCACGCACGTTCACACGCGTGGTGGTGGGCGTGGAACAATTCCAGAATGCAGCCACGCGGGTCCACACGCGTGGCAACGTGCGTGGACGCGTCTAGTAGGGCAACAGCAGAATTTCGACTTTTTGGGCAGCCATTTAAACCCTCCTTCCTCATTTTTGAAAGGGGGCTTCCACAATTTTTCAGATTTGATTTCTCTTTCCTTCCTTCCCCTTTGGGGAGGAAGAACACACTCATTCCTTCTAGAATAGATTAGATCTATTAGATTAATGAAGATGGATTGAAGATGTAGCACTCCTGATCACTTAGGTATAATACTCTTCTTGTGAAGACTATTTCTTTGAATTATTGCTTAGCATAATTTTACTTTGTTGTTATTGGTTAGTTATAATGTTTGAATAGAATAGTTTGGGTGTGTGTGCCCATGTTAGACATTTGATTGATGGTTAAATCTTGCTTTATGATTATGAAGACTTTATATTAGGATTGTAATCTTGTGTGGGTGATGTACCTCATGCCTTGCTTCTATTTCGGCCGGAATAGCTAGTGAACCAAAGGAAAGTGAGGGTGTGCGCGATAGCGGCCTCTCACGAGTCCAACTCATCCACATCTCCGCCCTTAGTCCGAGAGGATGAGGTCCGAGAGGAGTGGTAGGCAAGGTGTTCGATAAAATGCCTCAACCGAATGAGGATTGAGAGTCTGAGTGTGACGCCACTCGGTATCAATACCGTGACTCCCTAATTCAATCCTAAGCTTCGTTTTCGAATCCCCATAGGATGTTCAATCAACTTGTTTAGCTAGGGCATGCATTCCCTTCATCCCCTTTTATTTTAATTGATTCATTCTTGTTCATACTACCCCCAACTTATTCACTAAAACAACCCTTAGTAATACTTGCAACTCTTATCTCTTAACATCATCAATGTCAATACGTATTCAACTCCAAATCTGCCATCCTTGAGAGACACAACACTCGGGGAATTTCTTCCTCGTTTTACCACCCACATCACCACTAAAACCACAGCATAAAAAATGGCGCCGTTGCCGGGGATGGCAAACGGTTTTGAGTTGTGTTGATGTTTTTGGAGTTAATTCTTAAGAGTTCTTGAATTACTTTTTTTCTTTTACTTGATTTATTTTCTTATTTTTAATTGTTTGATTGGTTAAGTGAGCTTGAATTGCCTTGAATATTTTGCTGCTCACTTGCAACTACTTCTAGTTGTAAAGAATTGTTGTTGGCTAAGCTTTGTGCAGGAAAATTTTGCTGAAAAATCAATTGAAAGGCTTGCCAATGAGAGCTCAAGCGTATCCCCATGGTTACCCACACCATGAGGGTAATCCTTCAAATTATATCCCACCTCAATCATATCCCTATCACCCTCATTCTATATATGCTTATACCCCACAAATATATCATTTCCCACCTCCAAACCCTCACCCACTCCGTACCACTACTTAACACCCCCGCATTTTTATCCACCTTATACGCATAACCAACACCCTTTTCCACCATATCAAAACGAATTTCCCCCACAATACCCCGTTCACCAAAATGACTCACTCAGCTCTAGCGAAATATCTCAGAATATATGGAGGATGCTTGCACTAATAATGAAGACCATCGATCCACGCTATACTCCCGAGTCATTTTCGTTTTCTAGTCCCCACCTGAACACCCATTACCCATCTCCATCCCAAGTTCTTAAAAGGAACAATCCTACATATTTCTTCGAAACTCCACCTTCTAACCCAAATTTCACCACACCCATTCCTTCCGACTATATCCCGTCGGCCCAAGACGAAATTGAGATCCTTAAAGAGAAAATAGAGGAATTCACAAGAATGGCCAAGGAGGATGCGGCTAATCTGAAAGCCGAAATAAAAGGCGAATTGAAAGGTTATCTCGCTACCCTTTGGGAAGAAGGACTTCCTTTGGAGGAAATTGAAACAAAAATGTTAGTCATGATGAAGGAGTTCATGAGGACAAGTTCATCACGAATAGGCTACTCCCTTGCAGAGACTCTCCCAATTTTGAAAGACAGTCCAAGGATGGAAGCACAAAACGCTGGAAAGGAAGTAGGTAATGGAGGAATGGTAGACTGTTACGCTCCGGTGCTAGAAGAAGTTTCGATTTTCGAATTGGAAGATCTAAGGGAGGTAGAGATGGAGACCGAAGACGAAGGAATTGAAGTAGTGTGGGAAGACAAAGAGCCTACATATGGTAACGAATCTAATTCATCTTGTACAAATGTTTTTACAATTCCTTGTGCTCTTGATAGATTTAATTTTGACACTTGCGTGGATGACTCCCTTTCAAAATACAACAATGATTTATATTCTTATGATACTGATTGTTTTTATTTCCGGGAGGGTGATTCCATAAGCTTTATTGATAATTTTCTTAAAGTGCGCGAAAGTCTTGATCAAGATACTTGTACTCCTTGTAAAGTCAACTCTCCATGAATTGATATTCCTCTTACTTGCGATTATGATTGTTTTCATTTTAGGGAGGATGATTCTCTAGTAAATCGCAAGGTATTGGTTTGGATTCATAGGGATTCTAGTCTATTTGTCGAAGAATATGATAGTTTTAACTTTCCGGAAGAGCAATCCCATGATCTTGGGACAAATGAGTTGATAAGTGGGGAGAATATGCGTCTGTTTTACTCATGCAAGGATTATGGAAATTTTCTTAACCCGACAAGGTGGAAAAGTGAAAAGAGAATGTGTGAGGAAGAAATGGTGGATATGGAAGGGATTTTCACATTTGATCTGTCTGAAGGAAATGAGGGGAGTAACATGACTTCTAGTGAAGGGATATGGCTTCAACCTTATGCTAAAATTGTTAAGAATATCAGAGGTGGTCTAGCGATTAAAAAAATGAAAAGAGAACACACTCCTTTAGAGGAACCGAGGGAAGAGTTTGAGATCAAGAGCCTTACGGCTATACACCTTGTTCTTCTTTTATTCAGTTTCGAATTCAAGGATGTCCTACACCTTGGGCATTTCTTGAAACAAAAGTACAAGGGACGCTTGGTAAGGTCCCAAAATCAGTGTGCTTAGCAGGATAGACCACACCACGTCTAGCCAAAGACGTTAAACAAAGGCGCACTTGGGAGGCATTCCCAACGTTATCATTAGAATTTAGATTTTACTTTTCTTCTTTATGATAATCTTTGTCCCTTGTATAGTTTTGTTTGATTAACCATGCGGATTCCCCATTCCCAAAATGACCACTCATGAAGATTAACCCGTCAAAGTCATCGAATAGATAAAAGGAGGTAAGGAAATTCGAAGCGGGCAGACTGGGCACATCCACGCCCACTCACACCCATGTGAGAAGGCGTGGAGTAAATCCAGTATACTTCCACGCCTAACTCCACGCGTGTGAGCAGGAGTGGGAACACTCCAGTAAACTGCCACGCCCACTCACACGCGTGTGAGTGGCGTGGACGGGCACCAGAACAGGTTGCGTAAATAGGGCGCAAAAGTGTCCCAATCTTTGCCTCTTCCTCATTTTCTTACATCCAAAAGATAGAACTTCATTTGAGGTAAAAATAACCTATTCCAAGGCACTCCTTTGCACAAATTTCTTTAGTTTCCTTCGTTCCATAAGCTACTTAAGAGGTAACACCCTTTCTCTCTATCGTTCTTTACTTTAAGAACTTGCTTTCTTTAAAGAAGCATATTTCTATGGGTTTTTGTGGCTTGAGGTTTTTCTTGAATGTTTATCTTAGAAATTGATTATAGACCTTGAATGGAGCTTACATTGCTAATAGATGATGCGTATTTCATGGTATAGAAACTTCTTGCTATCTAGATTTTAAACCCTAGGTGAATTGAATATATATTTGTGTATGGAATTCAAGATAAAATTGGGAGCATAAGTTATAAAATTTGAAAATTTCTTACCTTTTAGGCCTTACAATCATGCTCCCCACCTTTTATTTGGTAGAATTTGAGTTTCTTTGTCTACTCTATTTTTCAACCTCAACCTAGTTTGAAGGAGGAAGATAGAGTTGACTTTATGTTGACTTTTTGAAATCTATATAGCATTGTCTATAAATCATCTTATTTATTCTCTTGGAATGAGCATCATGGATAGAGGAATGCAAAAATTTTTGTGTTACCACCTATGATACATGATGTCTTCAAAGTAATCTAATTATTTCCTTATGCTTAAAACATCTTTAATCATCTCCTATAGGCCATGTATTTCCGATCAACTGCTGAGCAAGATGAACTAAGAGCCAAGAAAGGAAAAGCCCCAATGATAGAGTCCGAATTACCAGAACCTAAGGAAGAAAGAGACGAAGGAAATTCCGAGCGAAAATCTCTCTTAACCGAAAAGTAATGCAAACGTTTCGAGTATCTGCTCGATCTACCAGTCATCCATTGGAACTTCATCGATCTATCAGAGTAAATCCCTTTCAATGTCGGCACTTGGTAGCCTGCCTCATCCATAGACCCTACTGGAATCAAATCTTTGGATGGCGTCACCAGACCTATGCACCCACCATTTTCGAATTTGTGGCAACTCTTGAGGTTACGGGAAAAACTAGCTATCTGAAGAACCTAACAATCCGGTTTACTTTCTTGAACGAACCTCATCATATCTCGGTTAACACTCTAGGAGTTTTGCTTGGATTTTACACCAAAGAGGACCAAGAATGCTCGTGGTACAAAGAACTTCCTATGGACTTTGGCGACCCCGAGACTCCAAAGAAGTATTGGACACAAATTGCAAAACCAGGGATTGAATGGAGCGGATCAAGGGTACTGCAATCTCAACTTAAAAGAGATTATCTCCGAGTGATTAGGAGAGTTTTGGCTCACTCTTGGGAACGGTTCATGGGCAACTTTGCAAAGATCTATCGGACTGACTTATTTGCGCTTTGGAGTATGGACACGAATACACCTGTGAACATGGGGGTTGTATGCAAAAGATGGTTGAAGGCACAACAACAATCGAAAGTTGCTTCAGTGTTTATAGGGCCATTGGTCACACAGCTGTGCATTGCTTTGGGGTATCAAGCTAGAATGGAATGGACTGAAGAGATCATGAAGGGGGCTGCTATGACTCTTTTATCACTCAAGGATTTATCCGCATTGGACATCTGTCAAACTCGACGAATGAGGAAAAGGGCAAGGGCGACTAAGAAGAAACTAACTAAGCTACCCAAGGTCAAAGTAGAATCGCCACCTCCTCCTTCGTCCTCAACAACTCCACAACACACATCCCGGGAGCAGGTTGGCACACCCTTAGGAAATCATCACGATTCTCCCCCAGTCTTATCCCCTAGTAATTCCATCTTCAGTAACTCAATAGCACCACCCGCAAAGAGCCAAACTCCTGCTCTGTAACACCCCCATTTTTCAAATCGAAATATTTTATAAAAAGGAATTTATTTCATTAAAAATGTCTTATAATTGCGGAAGCCCAAAAACAAAAATACTAAAAAATAGGGATGCTACCGCCACGCCTAGATACAACTTATATCTAAACGCACAGGCTACAACAAACTACTGTAATTATAACCCCAACTCTAAAACATTATAATAAATGGAGTACTAAAATCATGAAAAAGTTCTAGAATTCTTTAATTAATAAGTAAAAGAAAATTTTAATACATTTAATCTAATTAAACGAGTCGCTCAATGCTCCAAATTGTCATGCAATCAGCACCTGCAAAATTAACTAAATGGGAAACAAAGTCAACACGACGGCTGGTAAGACTTACTCCACCCCGTAAAATGTTTTGCACATAACACATAACACATAGGAGCATATAATACCACATTAACCCCTTAAGCATTTTTATTCTCATCAATATCAATAATTTTCAACCAATTAAAATGTAACTTGAGGAAATACCACATAAAAATATTCACAAAATTCCTAGGAGATCAAGGCATTGCCTAACCATAATCCAAATTCATCCAACCGCTATTTCCTCAAGATTCACCATATAATCTTTATTTGAACATCTCAACATTTATATATATAACAATTTTCTCAATACACATCCTAATACCATCACTACTCAAAATCTCTTTAAACAATACTATATTCACCAAATAGGTTTATAATCCTTAAATAATCACAAAAGAATTTCCAACTCATGATAATGACCAAATATAATTTCCAATTGTATAATAATAACCAAAGAGATATTTCCAATCTCTCAAAATAGATTCCAAAGAGAGAATTCCAATCTCTCTAAATAACCACCAAATATAGAGAGTATCCAAAACTCTCACAATAACCAAGTAAAATTTCCAAATAATTAGTCACACTTTTCATATGTCTAATAGTAGTTATTATATACAATGTCAAGGAGGAATGAATCCAAATGGAAAGTTTCAACTTCCAAACCAATACCAAACCACCCGGACGAATTCACGAACCGATGGCCAAAACCAAATCTAAACCAACCGGACGAATCTACGAACCGGTGGCCATAACCAAATAGAGAGAACTCAGCTCTCACAACAATAATAGTAACCAAAAAGGAGAGATCAAACCTCCAAGTATTACCATCCTCCGTGACAAAATATATAAATAACCAAATCCTTCAAATTTCACATCTTACAATTATACCTCAAAAATCATTTATTCAATCATTGGAGTATTGGGCATTCCATAAGCAATTGTAGGAAGAGGAGAGGTGAAGGTGAAGAGCCTGTGAATGTGAACATGCAGGGAAGTACTCCAGCGATTCCAGTTATGGTGGAGAATGGGGGCATTCCATATGCTTGTGGAAATGTCTCTATGAGAAGAGTGGAATCTAATGTCCTGATAGCAGATGAAATAGAGCAGAATCAGAGAGAGGAGTCGGGGCAAGGCAAGGATGATGAACTTGACATTGAGAACAGGGGTGAGAATGGCTTTGTGAATACTGGAGTTGAACAAGTTCCGGCTAAGAACATGAGGACTGCTATAGTTAAACAGGGGCTGGAGGAGCTGGCTCGAAAAGGGCTCAATGTTGATCAATTTGTAGGTGAAGCAGTACTTGAGGCTGCTGTAAACATTATTGAAGAAACTGCAGGCATAGTAATGGAAGAAGGGGTAGACGGTGTTGATGGGGAGGGCTCGAGTGCTGGAAGTGAGGAAATTCAGGAGGAGGATGATTCGAGTTCTGGAAAAGATGAATCTAACCAAGAGGCTAACTTGGAAAACAAAATGGTGAATGGGGAGGATGGAGTGGCAGGGAAGTGTAACACGCCGACTGCTACAATTGAAGGTGTGAAAGGGAATGAGAGCAGCAGTGTCTCTAGGCTAGAGAAGCTGGTAAATGATTTGAGAGCCAGGGGCATAGATATTTCTATTGTGCCTAATGAATCAAATAAAAAGCATAATGAGGTTGTAAAGGAAAATGAGAAAAAGGAGGTGAATGGGCAGGTTAAGGTGGTTCAGGAGAAAGTGAATCAAGATCAAGAGAAGTGGTTGAATGAGCAAGAGATTGTTAGGAGGAGGGGTGGGCCTCCTAGGCCGCTTAAGGCTGGGAGGTGGTTTGATAATTTGAAAAATGAATTGGGAATGGAGTTAATGGAAGAAGTGTTGGTGGAAATTAAATCTTACATGGAGGTGGTATATGATTGGGAAGAAGGGGTCCATGTAGAGGATGAAGATGAAATGGCAAGAAAGGCTTGTGTAATATTGATGGAAATTGTGAGCTCTAGTCCGGCGGGAGTGGTTCTAGGTCCAGATGCTGTTATGGGCCGTCAATTGAGGGGAAACATTGAAGTGTTGGGTGGGAAATTATGTAGATGGGCTTGGAGGAGATTAGGCCCTGGTTATCCAATGGAGAGAGCTGGGCAGGGTGCTGAGTAGAGGCAGTGGTGCAGCTGTTGTGCTACTGCTTTGCTAGTAGTAACTGCTGCTATGTTACTGAACTGGTAGAACAAGAATAGGTTGAGGATAATTTGCTGCTGTTGTGGAATTAAAATTGCAGCAGAATGAAGTATTGGACAAGTGTAGGCAGGCTGGAATGGTGATTAAAGGTGAATTGATGAAATTGTGAGTGGAATTAAAATGGCATATTGAATTTGTTGAATTTGGTGCTGAAAATTATGATGATGATGATATTGAGTTCAGCTGAAGTATAATGAGGTCTGCAGTTTAGTCTGGTTGCTGCTACCTCATGGGAATAATGCTAAGAATTTTATAAAGCATGGCTGATCAGGTTGCATAGAAATAGAGACAGTAGGGCTGTGATGAATGGCTGCTGTTTGGTTTTGGTTGCTATTTGGTTGCTGTGATCTGAAACTAAAACAAAATTTGATTGGAGTGGCTGAATTTGGGTTTTGATTGAATTAAGTGTTAATTGATTCAAATTGGAGTTGATGGTGATGGGTTGTATGGAAGCAAATGGTTTGGCTGTGCCGGGCAGAATTGAGGAATAATTTGAAGTTGGGTTGAAGAGATAAAATGGGCTGGGCTCATTTAAATGATTTGAATGGCAGTACTGGGCTGTTTATTCGAGACTGGGCAGTATGGATTACTGGGCTCATTTTAGTCATGCTTGTTGAATTGATATGGTATAGCAGATTGAGTGACTACTGGAATTAAAAGGGATGGAATGCAGCTACTGGGATGGTAGATTAATTGAATTAAAATTGATTGGTAGCAGGTGCTGGGCTGTGTCTCAATTAATTGGATGGGGCTGGATTGATAAGCACAAATTTAAGTGAGATGATGGGTTGTATGGTGTTGTTGGGCCGTGTGGTTCATATGATTAATTTGATGAATTGGGTATGATGAATTAATGTGGAAGTGTTGGAATATTGGTTTGGGCGATTTACACATGGCCGAAAGGCTATTTGGGTTTATCGAGGCAAACCCCACTCCTCTTCCGAGTATGTGAGTAAACCCTCGCCCTGCGATCCTAGCCGGCAAAGGACCACAAGGAGGTTAACCAGCCTAGGTTGCCCATAGCTGACCAGCTCAAACCCGGGTGACAGACGGTTTCGAACTCAGGACCTCACGGCCGCGAGCGTCTTGGTCTTGCCACTCAGGCTGCCCTTACGGGCTCCGAAAGGCTATTTGGGCTTATAGGGCTTGTGGATAATAGTTGGGCTTGAGGAATTAATTGATGGGCTGATTTGCATGGCAAGGAATTATGAGATGCTAAGGCCAAATGGGCCTCTTATGCTAGCATGAGATGATTAGCAATATTTTCAGCCCTCTTGGGCCTTTTATTTGTTAGACTAGTTGGTAGCCTTGTTAGGGCCTTTGCCCCTAATGTTTGTAGGGCTTGTGGCCCATCTGCAATTCTTTTGAGCCCTATTGGGCCTTTCATTTTGTTAGCCTAGATAGCCCATTAAGGGGTTTAGGGCTTTTGCCCGGTTGATATATGGTGAGCCTTAGGTCCTTTTTGGGCCTAAGGCGTCTGTAAGGCTTTGGCCTCTTTGATTGATCAATAAAAGCTTCGATTTTGTTTTAAAAAAAAAAAATTCATACCTTAGGTCTATAAAACCTTCATATTCTAAATATTCAAATACCAATAATTTCCCTTTCATAAACCATATACTAATAATTTCAATCCTTTCACCATTCAAAACTTAATATGCCAATATATATATGGCACTTTCAAACTACTACACATACAAATAATATGTATAAACATCCAAAACATGTCACAAATTTCATATATAATTTCACAAATCACATAAGTCCATAATAATCAATTTAAATATTACAAATCATTCAATAATCACATATTAAAATAAATATTGCACATAATCACGTAGTAAAATGATTTTAATTAATTTGGGGTAAATAAATTTTAGGTAGACATAAATCTTACTCATTGAAGCCTAGGTTCCTGTCCACATCTTATAGCAACCTGACCAATCTGATAGGGAACCTGTGGATCAATTAAACCTAATAATATTATTATTACTAATACTATTATTAAAATAATATTATATTACTAATACCAGTACGTCCATCATCATCACTTAACCACCATTAACAACACCACCAACAACGCTATCAATGACGTTGCCGCCGGAGAAGGAGGTTGCCACGCCTCGCCGTGGTATTCATCGATGACATATTGGTATACTCTAAGACTTCTGAAGAACATGAAGAATATTTGAGGAAGGTATTACAGACTTTGCGAGATAACCAATTCTATGCCAAGTTATCCAAGTGTGAGTTTTGGAAGAGCAGTGTAGCATTTTTGGGTCATATTGTTACAAAGGAAGGAGTATTGTGGATCCAGCTAAGGTGAAAGCTGTGATGGAATGGCCGGCACCAACTACGGTCACAGAAGTTAGAAGTTTTTTAGGTTTAGCAGGTTACTACCGGAGGTTTGTACAGGATTTTTCAAAGGTAGCAAGACCCTTGACTAATTTAATGAAGAAAACCACAAAATTTTTGTGGGACAAAGAGTGTGAAGAAGCTTTTCAAGAATTGAAACAGAGATTGACAACGGCACCAGTGTTGACACTACCTTCTGGAATTGAAGGATTTGAAGTATATAGTGATGCTTCAAAGAAGGGGTTAGGTTGTGTGCTGATGCAAAATGGGAAAGTGGTAGCTTATGCATCAAGGCAGGTAAAGAGCCACAAAGTAAATTACCCTACACACGATTTAGAGCTAGCAGCAGTTGTGTTTGCCTTGAAAATTTGGCGACACTATCTGTATGGAGTTCAGTGTAAAATCTACACAGATCATAAAAGTTTAAAATACATTTTTACGCAGAAGGAGTTGACTATGAGACAACGGAGATGGTTAGAACTCATCAAGGATTATGATCTGGTGATACAGTACCATGAGGGGAAAGCAAATGTAGTAGCAGATGCACTAATTAAGTAGAAAATCTGGTCATTCACTTAATGCAACATGGGTACTACAGGACGAGTTGTGCAAGGATTTTCAGAAGTTGAAGTTGGAAGTAAAAGAATGTGGAGAAGTTGAAGCTGATTTAAATTGTATAATATGACTATAACTCCCACCCTATTTAATGAGATAAAGAAGGGACAGCCTGGTGATGTTAAGTTAGAAAGAGTGAGGGCAAAGATGGTAAATGCTAAGAATGGACCCTTTGAGTTGCATGGAGATGGGAGCATCCGATATAAAGGACGGTGGTGTATTCCGATGGTATGTGAAGAAGTAAAAAGGAAAATCATGGAAGAAGGTCACAACACTCCATACTCAGTACACCCTGGAGGAGATAAGTTATATAAGGACCTTAAGAAGCATTTTTGGTGGCCCAAGATGAAGAAGGAAGTAGCTGAGTTTGTAAGTAGATGTTTGAACTGCCAAAAGGTTAAAGCCGAGAGAAACAAGCCCAAAGGATAAGGGTTCTATGGTATTAAGAAATAAGGGTTCTATTCATTGTAGCTACTGTTTAGTTTGAGAAAATTCTGACAGGCACAGTTTGAAATCAAAATTCGTGAAAAATACTTTTTGAACTCCGATTGGCCTGAAATTTTATTTAGAGATCCTAGACTTATGATATTTAATGTATATAAAATTATTTTGTTGGAAATATGCTTCATTATTTCTAGGAAAATTTCGTAAAGTTGTGGCAGTGTGCTGTCAGTTAAATTTCTGTGCAGCGCAGTGTTGGGAAAAAATTCGAAACAAATACTTCTAGACCTTGGATTGGCCTGAAAATTTTTGTGTATAATCTAGACTTACTGTACTTATTATCTGGAAAATGTTGTGTTAAAATATGCTCCCGATTTCCTCAGAAAATTCTACAATCCATGAAATAATTTCTGAAATTTCTGTCAGTTTCTGTTTCTTGTGTCTTGTTGATTATTTGAGCCATTGAGAAGTTGTTTATTTGAGATTATGTGCATATATGTTGGTTACATAGGTTGGAATACTATGTTGATGAGAGGCATATGAATATTTTGAGAAAATGCATACATTTGTATATGAAATTCAAGTGAATGTTATTAGTAGTCTAATGTTTTAGTTGACTACAAAGCTTGTGATTGAATTTTGAAAATCTACCATCTTGGAGTGACATATGAGAAATATTGTTATCTTTTATTTTTATAAAGATGGAGGATAAAAGGTTTGGTTGGGTTATGATGCTCTTAATGAATTATAAGATGTGTAGTATCCTATTATGAGATTCTGGATACTTGGGATAAGACCCAGTCGGTTGTATAATGAGTAGTAGAAACGTATCATGTCTCCATATGACTTTTGGTTTTGTTATTTTGAGGAGTGGTTAGCGGAGTCTACCACTAGGGTATTTACCCTGTTGAGTAGTAGTCATTAGAAACGTATCATGACTACTAGGACTAGTTACTACCCATTGGACTTGGAAACCCATTGGGGGTGTGCACACTTAAGGTATTAGTTCTGTTCCAGTTAAATGGGATTTTTGTGTAGTGTTCAGTAGAGTGATTACTGTTCACTAGGACTTACTAATTAAGACCCTGCCCATTATTTGAGATTAAATGGGATTTTTGTGTAGTGTTTAGTAGAGTGATTACTGTTCACTAGGGCTTATTAATTAAGACCCTGCCCATTATTTGAGATTGAATGGGATTTTGTGTAGTGTTCAATAGAGAGATTATTGTTCACTATGGCTTGATGAAACAAGACCCTGCCCATTGTATTCAGATTGGTGTTCCTCCATGTATATGTACATGTATATATTCACAGTGATTTTGAAAGATATATTAGTTTTGAAATGTTCCTAAAATTTCTATTATGGAAAATACTGATTTGGAAATTATGAATTATGAGTATTTTTGAGAAATTATGGGTTTTGGAATTCTTGAATATTTTTGGAGAACTGTGATTACTTAGAATATTGTGAGTATTGCTTATTTGCATCTTTATGTTCCAATAATATTAATGTACACATTTATACATATATATTATTATCTACAAGTTGTGCTCCTATGTGCTATGTGTATGTAAATAGTTATTTTAGGGGGTGAATTAAATCTTACTTAGCTTTACGCTAACTTTGGATACTCTTTGAGTATATTTCAGGTGCATCTGCATGAGCATGGATTATGAGAGCGATTCGCCAACTTCCTAGATAGTTGGTTAAAGTTTCTTTTTTTTATAGAAAATCTAGAAGTTGTTTTTAGACAGATGTATTTGATTTGTTGTATTATTATTAGCCTAGAGATATCTTTGTAAGTTGTAAACCTTAGCCTTAGCGTTTGGGTATAGAGAAATACCTGAACGTGGCGATAACACCCATTTCCATTTTGGTTAGTTAATGATTCCGTAATGATAATAGTGAATTTTAAATTGAAAAAAAAATTTTAAGGAAAATTTGGTCTTGGAAATTGGGGTGTTACATGCTCAGTCACCCTCACCACCGGCGGCTCCTTCGCGATTTACAAAAGTCACTAATTGGAAGACGATGCAAAGTTTCCAATACGAGCTGCATCTGGAACAAGAAGCACTCCTGGAGCAACGGGGCGCTAGGCATTATGAACTCATCTTGGAACTAAGCATGCAGATCAAATTTCTTCAAGAAGAACTTGCAAGGAGAGAGCGCGGTGCAGGACAATGAAACGAAAAAGGAAGAAGAGAAGGGGCTGAAATCTGGTCCCTCAAAAAGATTGGACGACTGAGTAACTTTTGTTTAAACTCTGAGAATCTGCATGGGCACAATATTTTATCTCTATCTGTTTTTATTGCATGTGTTTTGTTTATTTTATTTTGACCATGTTTCGTCCAACCAAGGACGTTAAACGTGGCGCTCTTGGGAGGTACCCCAAGGCCAATAAATGAAAGAGATTAAACCAAGGAACTGGATGGTCACAATGAGGTACATCCCTTACCATCCATCTTTTAATTGATAAATTCTATTGCAAGATATTCTGATTAGGAAAAAGGGAACATCGATGCTTGATGAGAGAATTGCTACGCAAGGTATATCCTTCTTTCCCTTTTGAAAAACATAGCTCTGTCCAATAATTGAGGTGATATTCTTGTTCTTTGTTTAATGATTGTGATTACTGCAAGATCTTTTTGGGTGTCAATATTCAATAGAATTGTCCAGGCCCATGAAACACTTTTAAGTGTGGAAAGGTGCTTCTAGTTAATTAATTCTTTTGACCCAGCTCCTTTTTCCACGGATCCTCATGAAAACATCGAGGACGATGTAATCTTTTAAGTGTGGAAAGGATGCTCTGTATATGATGGATAATCAACTGAGTTGTTTAGGTGTTAGGTTAGAGAGTGTGCTGTTGTCAGCACTATCTAGGAAGACTCTTAAATTTATGCCAAAACAAATTTTTGAAATATGCTTTGGAAGTTACCTATAACACACACTACACCACCCAAATTTTAAAATCCCTGTATGATTGCATGTCTTTCGTCTTCTATTTTGTCAGGACCTTAGTCAAGGATCTCTCGAAGAGGGAGTGTGTACCCCCTGAGTTTTAGAAAGATAAAATTGCAAAGCCCGGGAAATGAACTAAACCTGGCAGGACATGGGGCAAAAAGGAGAGCCTATAGCGAGCATAAGAGTGAAAAAAATCCCTTAACCCCAAGTAAAAGGCATGAGAGGAAGGGATGGTGAAAATTTGATTTAAGGCCTCAATCTGGCCACTCCCTGAGATAAAACAAGAGGTGAGCCATCTTGCTAGGATATAGGGCAACCATTGCACCGTCTTCGAAAAAGCATGGAAATCCATGTGAAGTCGGTTGTCCCAAGGAGATCCTAGAAGATGAGAAAAACGAGAGGAGGTAAGCCACCCTGCTTGGATTCGGGTACCCATTACACTGACCTTCGAAAAAGCATGGAGATCCATGTGAAGTCAGGTCGCCAGAAAATAAGATCCGAGGGAGTTGAGAAGAAAGAGATCGCCCAAAGCCACGGCGATGAGCGATCCATGTCCCTGCCCTCACTTAATTTTCAGTAAAGGGGCTTTGGCGTATGGATGGACATTGGCTAGGGTGTGCACATCGTTCCCACTAGTGGGATCGACTCTTAGGCCCCAACAAAATGAAAGACGAATCTCCAGTGTTTGCATGATTGAAAAGTGTGATTGTCGTTTTTGAAACTTATCCTTGAAGATCTTCGTTTCCTCAGCATATTCCTTACATTTGGTTGACCTAAGCTTAATAGTCTTGGTAGATAGTGAAGGGAATTTCACTCACTCTGTTCCAACACACCTGAACACAAGCTTTTGATTAAACCCCTTTCATTTAACTGTTCTTGGCGCTTATATGATTAGGATTTGGTAGTATGCTTGCTTGAGGACAAATAAGGTTTATGTGTGGAAACTTTGATAAGCGCCAAAAACAGTCAAGTTTCGGGTCATATTTGGATAACATTTTACAACTTCAAGCACCCAATTATGATCATCTTGCATAGATAAAACCTGTAATTAACACCTAATTGATAAATCCAACTCATAGTATGTGTTTTGAGTCATTTCCGCAGGATATAACAAAGTCTGGGACCAAAAAGAAGCAACTAACAAAGAATCAACCAGCAGGAGGCCACCACGCACGTTCACACGCGTGGTGGTGGGCGTGGAACAATTCCAGAATGCAGCCACGCGGGTCCACACGCGTGGCAACGTGCGTGGACGCGTCCAGTTGGGCAACAGCGGAATTTCGACTTTTTGGGCGGCTATTTAAACCCTCCTTCCTCATTTTTGAAAGGGGGCTTCCACAATTTTTCAGATCTGATTTCTCTTTTCATTCCTTCCCCTTTGGGGTGGAAGAACACACTCATTCCTTCTAGAATAGATTAGATCTATTAGATTAATGAAGATGGATTGAAGATGTAGCACTCCTGATCACTTAGGTATAATACTCTTCTTGTCAAGACTATTTCTTTGAATTATTGCTTAGCATAATTTTACTTTGTTGTTATTGGTTAGTTATAATGTTTGAATAGAATAGTTTGGGTGTGTGTGCCCATGTTAGACATTTGATTGATGGTTAAATCTTGCTTTATGATTATGAAGACTTTATATTAGGATTGTAATCTTGTGTGGGTGATGTACCTCATGCTTTGCTTCTATTTCGGCCGGAATAGCTAGTGAACCAAAGGAAAGTGAGGGTGTGCGCGATAGCGGCCTCTCACGAGTCCAACTCATCCACATCTCTGCCCTTAGTCCGAGAGGATGAGGTCCGAGAGGAGTGGTAGGCAAGGTGTTCGATAAAATGCCTCAACCGAATGAGGATTGAGAGTCTGAGTGTGACGCCACTCGGTATCAATACCGTGACTCCCTAATTCAATCCTAAGCTTCGTTTTCGAATCCCCATAGGATGTTCAATCAACTTGTTTAGCTAGGGCATGCATTCCCTTCATCCCCTTTTATTTTAATTGAATCATTCTTGTTCATACTACCCCCAAGTTATTCACTTAAACAACCCTTAGTAATACTTGCAACTCTTATCTCTTAACATCATCAATGTCAACACGTATTTGACTCCAAATCTGCCATCCTTGAGAGACACGACACTCAGGGAATATCTTCCTCGTTTTACCACCCACATCACCACTAAAACCACAGCATCAGGATACCCCGGGTAATTAAATCCATCATAAGCAATTGTGGCATACGATGTTATAATTGCACAAAGTACTTGCTTTCTCTTTTTTCTTTTCTGTTCCAACTCCATGATGTACCTAATAAATACAAAATAATGAAGATCAAACATATTGAAATAATGTTCAAACATAAGAACATATATTTTAAAATAATATATGTTCATAAAATTAATTCATACAAAAATTAATATAATGTTCAAACACACAAATGTCAAATTGAAATTACAACGAAACATATTGAAATAAAATGAGCATTCACTTGCTTGTATCATGCATATACTTCAACCAAGCTTTCCTAGAGAAGTCATCATCAATATTTTAAAAAAAAATTCCCTATTCAAATCATCCTTAAGCAAGCTGAGAGAAAAGCACCACAAATCTCCACCTTTTTTCCATAATACCATCAGTAACCATGCCGTTAATAATACTTATTGTTGCAGCAAGACTAACACTTGTACTACTTTGAGTATTCACAGTATTATCCCCTATTAAAACGTCCCATGTCCGATTTGAATTTGAAATCAAACTATCCAATTGACTAGAAAGTTGAGCTGTTCCTCCCGATTGTCTCCTCTTACGCTTCATTTGAGTGCGTTTAAGACCAATATTTTGAGTTTCTGCACATTTTCTGACATTATTACTTTGAGATTGTCTAGGTACTTGAGTACCACAAACATCCTAATTACCAACACAATGGTTCACCTCACTCATGAAATTATTCCAAAATGAAGACTCATCTACCTCCAAATCATGCAATTGGAAAGAATGTTGGTTATCCTGAGAATATAACAAATCTTCAAATCCTTGCCTAGTCCTATTCTCTTCTTCACTTTCTATATTTTCTTCCTCAATATCCACAGGTTGTACTAATTGAGGATCCATAGTGGGTGCAACACAACCTTCACCATTTGCATAGCTATCTTCAAGTAATTTAGACCACAAATCATCCATTGCAGGATCGATGGATTTATTACGAAATTTTTTATACTCGGAGTTCTCCTACAAAAGAAATGAAAAGAATAAGTTTACAATCAACACCAAAATATAATTATGTTTTAATCTTAAAAATCTATAATACTAACCTTGATTTTTTTCTCCCACCATTCATCAAAACCACTAATCTTATGTGTACTAGGATCCCACCCTAAACCAGTTTCTTCACGTTTCAGTTGCTTCCAAGTTCTCCATTCTTTTTTCATAGCATCCCACTTATTCTTTAAACTTCTATGTGCAATTTTCCGTTTGGCGGTAACTTCAAATTCTTCTTTAATTTCTTTCCATTTCATTAATCCACGCCCATACTTTCGAATATATTTGATACAAATCTCACAAAAGAACACTACGTACTCGTTGGTCCACTTAAAATTCTCTCCATCCATATTATCATTTTTTTGAAGCCATATTGCTAATTTAGAAATAACAATAATAATAATAATAATAATAATAATAATAATAATAATAATCTATATATATATATATATAAACAAAATCCTCCAAGACGAAATCTTATTTCCCGCCCAAAATATTGTACATTAAAACAATAAATTAATATTAAAATTAAATTAATATTAAAACACGAAATCCTATAATATCAAAACATTGTTATACATTAGGATCTATATATATATATAAAAACAATATATATATATACATAAACAAAATCCTCCAAAACGAAATCATACTTCCCGCCGAAAATATTGTACATTAAAACAATAAATTAATATTAAAATTAAAATAATATTAAAACTTAATTTTAATATTAATTTATTGTTTTAATGTACAATATTTTCGGCGGTAAGTATGATTTCGTTTTGGAAGATTTTGTTTATGTATATATATATATATATATATATATATATATATATATATATATATATATATATATATATATCCTACTATATAAAATAGCCAAAAGCCTAGGGAAACGCAATGGAGCCAAAAATCCCGCCCAAATGAACAGTGTCTTTTAGTATGTTTTGGTTTGGTCAAGCTTATTGTGTAAGCTTCATGGATGGCGTGTGAAATAATTTTAAAGGGTATGGGACTGCTGATTTTTGTCATTTTTTATAAAGAAAGACTCCTTACCCTATGCACATTGGGAATGTAAAGAAGTTTCCAGCTGTAGCCAACTTAACGTTAAACAATATTTCCATGGTCTATAAATATAGACTTCTGGTGTTCCAAAAAAAAAAAGTTTTGGCAGTTTCAATGTTCCATAGCCCCATTAGCTCCCGCGATTTAGCTCCGATGAACACCAGAAATGCTATAAAACACGTATGAAGATCCTGTGAGAGAAGAAGCAGAGAAACCATCAGGTGCAAAGAGTGTGTTTCATGATCAAAAGGTATGTGTGTATGCTCTATACTTAAATAGAACTGTCCCCAGAACTTTAAACACATTAATAAAATAGGGTTTTGAAACATACTAATTTATGCTTTATAAGATTAGTTTAAATGTTACTTACCTTCATCCAAACTTCATATGCAAAATCAACCTAACGAGTATCTGAAAACACTTTCGTCCAACACGAAGTTAAGATTTTAAGATGTTAAACAAAAATATAAAAAAATATAGAATGGAAGGTAGGGTAAGCCACATACCAATCATCATCCACAATCATTTTTTGTTTTTTACTTTCAAGTACTCTGTAGCAAAAAATAAAGTAAGTACATCCTGGGGACATCTGTGCATATATCAAAACATTCAAGTGAAACTTATGATAATAATTTAATCTAACACGAGTAAGCCAGCACGGTCTTAAACTTTTTCTAATTTTCTAAGCCTCTGTCATTTGGTTCCAGAACACATCTCATTTGGTTCCAGAACACAAGTCCTACAGAATGAGGAAAATAACAACTTCAGCAGTCATAGGAAGGAAGAGGAAGCCACAGTCTACTCCAAATTCAGGTATTACAATCTTCCTAACTGCATAAACCATCAGATTTAATTCTCCTCATGTGGACATTGTAAGATTTTTTGTTAACAGAGAACACAAGTCATGTGAATATTCAGTTAGATTTTTTGTTGAATTTTGAACAAAATCTTGAAATTGGCAGGTCAGCTTTTAAAAAAAAAATATTCACAGAGCACTATTAGGCAGAATACAGAACGAAATACACACTTAAATTGAATAGATACTTATACTGGGTTTGTCTTCTACATAACCGTTAGTGCGTATAACATGCAAAAACATATTTAAAACTAAAGCTTAAAAATACCATAAAATAACATATCTCAAGAAATTATACGCAAATATAATGGAAGCTTTAACTAGATCTAGGTATCATCTCACTTAGCCTGTCTAATAAACATAGTATATATGTAAAGGTAAACCTTTTCGAATCCGAGATTCGAGTTACCGTAATATGGATCGGTGAAGGCTGTTCAGTGTTCATCACCTATGTTGATCTATTCCGATTCCTCAAAAGTTAGAACTCAGAGCTCAGTAACAATCTTCCCCTCGCTACTCCCACGCGACCAAGGCCCTCCGTCTCCGCCACGCCCACGCCCGCCGCCACACGCGACCACGTCCCACCACCGATCGTCTCCGCGGCTTCGCCACCTCCTCCGCCTCCGCCTCCGCTTCTACTTTCTGTTAGCAGACTAGCAATAGAAAGATGGAAAGGTAGAGAGATGATTTTGATATTATAAAGATAGAAAAGATGGAGACGTGATGCATGATGCAGACCGTGAGACAGGCAGACGTGGGAATTGGGAAAGTTTTGTTTTGTTTTGTTTTTTTTTTTTTTTTAAACGGTAAGTTTTAGCCTTTAGGAATTAGGATAGGATATCTACAAGCATAGGGACTTACCACCACCATTTAAATCCAATTTATTTGTTTGTAAATAAAATTGTTATTTTGCCTTCTTTTTAAAAAAATTATTGACTGTTGAATAATTTTTTTCTATACAAACTTATTTCTATTAGATATGCAATATGGTCATGAATTTATTTTATATTAAAAAAATATTTTGATGCAGACGACAAAGAAAATTTATTGGAAGAGACGATCAGTTACCAATCTACTACAACCAAAAATTGTTTGTATGGCATTTTCCAAGGAAATTATTGTACACCTATAAACATTATATACAATAGTAAGTGTATGGTGTTAATTGTTATTTCAGTATTTTGATTTTTTTTTTCATATTTATAGCGAATAATAATTTGAGTGGATTTGAACTATGATTTATTTCTATATATTTATTTTTTGCAAGATGGGGGTTTAGTCAAGTCTTCAATAAAGAGTAATAATGAAATTGCATCATCAATTAACATGCAATCACAAGGTAGTTTAGGCAGAACAACTCATTCTCAAGCCGTCCATGATACGAGTGGTAAGTTTTGGTATTTTGGAATAAAATTTTGTTTACATAGAGTTGTTATAATTGTAATTATTTTATAAGCAAATCGATTATTCTTTTTTTGTAACACAAATTCTTTATGTATTTTGCTCTATATTCTGAATTTTTAACATGTGATAGCGTAAATGTAAACGGGGTCTACGATTACGCTACGGATACGTGTGTTACGTGTAGTGAAAAATGTCGCTCGGCCGGTCAGACGGTCGGTCTACCGGTCAACGACTGAGCGGTTCGAAGCTATATCGCTCTACGGGTGACGAACAGTGATAAAGAGTAAGCAGGAGAAAGACAATCGGCAAATCGCAAGTGTATTAGTGTAGTACTGATGAGT
>NC_044928.1:13285781-13341555 GCF_003576645.1 Ipomoea triloba
ACTTACACCAAGCAAGATTACAGTGAAAAAATTCCAAAAACACTGCGACTTAATTATTCTAGATGCAAGTTACATTCCAACAACCAAACTACTTGTGAAATTTAATAAGGTGCTCAGAGTTCCACACTCGGGCGACTAATCGACCAGAAAGAGTCTCTAACTTATAGGTACCTGGCTGAACCATTGCAGAGACCCTGTAGGGTCCTTCCCACTTCTTGGCAAATTTTCCGTGATCAGTCGGCTTGCTAGCTTCCCTCCGCCGTAGGACCAGATCTCCTACTTGGAAATATCGTGGGTTCACTCGACCGTCATGGGCTACTTTGGCATTCCTCTGATATTCTATTAACCTTCGAGCTGCCATGTCCCTTTTTTCGTCTATGAAATTGAGTTCCGTACCTTGCATCTCATCATTCACTTCCGGATCGTAATTTCTTTCCCGGGTGGTAGGGAGCCATGCTTCAATCGGGACTCTTGCCTCGAATCCATATGTCAGCGAGAAAGGTGTCTCATTCGTTGCCCGACGCGGGGTGGTTCGATATGTCCAAAGAACATATGAAAGCTCATCAACCCAGCCTCGACCTGCAGTTTGCAACTTCTTTTTCAATCCATCCAAGATCGTCCGGTTGGTGTTCTCCACTTGACCATTTGATTGTGGGTATGCTACGGCCACTCGGGTATGCTTTATGCCCAAATGAGCCATGAAGTTCTTAAACGGTCGGCTGTCAAATTGTGTCCCGTTGTCTGTGATCAATTGAACAGGTACCCCGAAGCGAGTAATCACATTTTTCCAAAGAAACTTTTGACACTGTTGAGAAGTGATGGTTGCCAACGCTTTTGCTTCCACCCACTTGGTGAAGTAGTCGATCGCCACTATCACATACTTTTTGCGTCCGGCTGCTATCGGGAATGCTCCGATCAGATCCACACCCCACCTTGCAAAAGGTATTACTTCGCTGACCGGTTGATAGTAGGTGGCCGGTCGACCGGGTAACTTATGAAATTCTTGACAAGTGGCGCATCGTCGAACGTACTGCTCGCAATCCAGGTTGATCGAAGGCCAATAGTAACCCATCAGAATGATCTTTTGCGCGAGTGTTCTTGGTCCTTGATGGGCAGAACAGATCCCTTCATGAACTTCTTCCATCACTACTTTCGCCTCGTCGCTAGTTAAGCACCGGAGCAGCGGTCCGCCATATGATCTTTTGTAGAGCCTATCATCAACCAATTGAAAACGTGGTGCCCTTAACTTAACTTTCTTTGCCCGGGAAGAGTCGTCCGGTAGAGTGCCGTTGGCGATGTAATTCTTCAAGTCGTACATCCAATCTGGCTCGCCTATCTCAACCGGTCTGACTTCTATGACATCAATGCTTGGCGCTCCAATTTCTTCAATACGTGCAATCTTGGACACGTATTCAGGAGCTTCTTGAGTCAACTTGGAGAGCATGTCAGCGTCCGTGTTCTCCATCCTTGATACTTGGATCAGCTCGTATTTTTTGAATTGTTGCAACAATTCGAGCGCAATATCTTTGTACTGTATCATTCGATCTTCCTTTGCATCGATCGTGCTGGATAGCTGTCCGATTATCAACCGGGAGTCTGACCGTGCCCTTAACCGTTCGGCCTTCATCTGCTTGGCCAGTCGCAACCCGCCTATGAGTGCCTCGTATTCTGCTTCGTTGTTGGTAGGTTGAAATTTGAAAATCAAGGCTTGATAAATCTTGAAGCCTTCGGGTGATGTGAGCACAATTCCACCCCCACATCCCTTCTTACTTGACGACCCATCAGTAGAAACTTCCCACCATGGTTCTTCTAGGGCAGTCGGTCGGTCAGGTTCCGGATCGCGTGCGGTGCATTCGACGATGAAGTCAGCCAATGCTTGACCCTTGATGGCAGGACGGGGCTTATACTCAATCGCGAACTGGGTGAGCATCATGGCCCATTTGATCAATCGTCCTGATGATGTTGGATTCCTGAGGATCGTTCCCAACGGTTGATCGGTTAACACTACTATCGGGTGAGCTTGGAAGTAAGCTGCAAGTCTTCTGGCCGTCACCCAGAGCGCCAACGCGGTCTTCTCAAATTTTGTGTACCTCAGCTCTGCTCCTTGAAGAGCTTTGCTCACGTAGTAAATCGGCTTCTGAATTCCCTTAGCTTCTTCGCGGACAAGCACGGAACTGACCGCTCGGTCGGACACGGCCAAATAAACGAATAAGACCTCATCTTTCTCCGGCTTCGAGAGGACTGGTGCGGAGCTCAAGTATACCTTCAGACCTTCAAAAGCCGATTGACAAGCCGGTGTCCACTCAAAGCCATTTGATTTTTTCAGAATCTGAAAGAACGGCAGAGACTTTTCGGCTGACTTGGATAGGAAACGGCTAAGCGCTGCTAGTCGACCAGTCAGTCGCTGAACATCCTTGACCGATCGGGGGGGTTGCATCTCCATTATCGCTCTGACCTTCTCGGGATTTGGCTCAATCCCCCGCCCCGTCATCATGAACCCCAAGAATTTTCCCGTCTGAACAGCAAAGGTACACTTACTTGGGTTCAGACGCAAGTTGAAAGTTTCCATCACCTTGAACGCCCGGGCAAGATCGGTAGGATGAGTTTCTTTTAATCGACTCTTGATGAGCATGTCATCCACATATGCTTCCATAGTTGATCCGAGCAAACCTTTAAACAATTTGTTCACCATCCGTTGGTATGTGGCTCCAGAGTTCCGCAAACCAAACGCCATTACCACGTAGCAAAACACTCCGTCCGGAGTGATGAAAGCAGTCTTCTCTTCATCTTCCTTGCTCATGAAGATTTGATGGTATCCTTTGAAGGCGTCCATGAAACTCAACAGCTCACACCCAGCCGTTTCATCAACCATCTGGTCAGGATTTGGTAGGGGATATGGATCCTTCGGGCAAGCTTTGTTCAAATCAGTGTAGTCAACACACATTCTCCATGTTGGCGGTTTAGGCGCGAGGACTACATTGGCTAACCACTCCGGGTAGAGGACCTCTCGGATGTGCCCTACCGACAAGAGGGTGGCGGTTTCCTTTTTCACGAATTCTCTCCTTTCGCTTGACAGGTGCCTTTTCTTTTGCTTGACTGGTTTCGAACCTGGTTGAATTGATAAGCGGTGGCAAATGACAGACCGATCAACCCCGGGCATGTCTTCCGGTCCCCAAGCAAAAACGTCTTTGTACTCCTGCAACACTCCGATGATGTCCTCACGTAGGTCTGCAGGGAGTCCCCGACCGATTTTAACCACCCTTTCTGGTCGGTCGGAGTCAAGTACTATCTCTTCCAATTCTGAGGCAGGTTGCGGTTTTTCCCTCTCTTCTCCGCGATCTACCTGCTGGGATATGGTGTGAATCCTGTCTTCCTCCCGGTCCGACTGTTTGACTGCTCGCACGTAGCACTGTCGAGCAGCACGTTGGTCTCCTCGAACCACTCCAACCCCATTGGGTGTATGAAACTTCATGCACAAGTGGTTCATGGATATAATAGCAGCTGCGCGAGTGATACCTGGTCGCCCAAGTATGGCGTTGTGAACACACTTCAATTTCACTACCACAAAGTCCATGGTAGTCTTCAATATGTTTGGTTGGCTGCCCAACTCCACATTCAAGCTGATGACTCCCTCTGCTTCTATGGAGTCACCGGTGAAACCCGACAACGGGGTCCGAATGGGGGTTAACTGATCGGTGGACAGACCCAATTGAGCAAAGACATCAAAATATAAGATGTTCACCGAGCTCCCCGTGTCAACCAGCACCCGCTGGACATCCGTTCCGTTGACATCTAGCGTGATGACGAGTGGATCATTTTGGGCTTCCCCATGGAATGGTAGATCATCGTCAGTGAAAAGTATTGGTTCTGTACGCTTTCTCTTCTCTCGAGGTTCCGAATGAATCGTCCCAACGTATAAGTTTCTCGCCCATTGCTTCCTTTGTCGTGAAGAGTCGCCTCCTTCAGGGCCCCCATAGATGACGTGGATCACTGGTTTCTTTCCGACCGCCTTCTCATCAGCTAACCTGGGTGGGACGAATGCCTCGTCGTGCCTTTCGGGATTCCTTTTCATCACATTCCTCTCCGTTTTTCTTTGATTTCTATCCTCCTTCATCACAAATTGCCTCAACTCTCCCTTCTGAATGAGTTGTTCAATGAGCATGCGCAAGGCCATGCACTCCGAAGTATTGTGTCCCTTGACTCTGTGGAAAGCACAATACTTTCTCTTGTCCTCCCCCTCGGGTATCGGCTCCGGTGGGTGGATCAAATTGCATTGCTCGGCAAACTGCAAGACTTCCACCAGGGGTCTGTTCAACGGAGTGAAACGTGGTACATCTTCTGGTCGATTGTATTGTTTGACGTGTCTGAACGGTGGTTTATTTTTCCTTTGATCGTGGCCTCTGTCCCGATTGACCGGCTGCTCATCGCGTCTCTTTGCCATGTTAGCTTCGGTGGCATCTGCATGATGCTTGGCTCTGGTGATGGCATCCTCATAAGTTCGGGGGGGATTAACTATGAGGTCGTAGTAGAGCGTCCCGGAACAAAGTGATGCAAGGAAAGCTTGGATTGCCACCCGGTCCTCCATCGGTTCAACCTCATCAACCTCACGTTCCCATCTGAATAGGAAAGTAGACAACGGTTCTCCCACAGCTTGGTTTACCTTGTTCAGGCAAGTGTAAGATTTCTTTCTCGATTTACTTGCAGCGAAACGCTTTACAAACTTATCGGCCAACTGACCAAAATTTCTGATCGACCCCTGCTCCAAACCCTTGAACCATTCGGCCGCCTTACCGACTAAGGTAGCGAAGAAAGCTCTACAAATGACTGCATCGCTTACTCCCAACATCAACATGTTGCCATAGTACATGTCGACATGCTCTTGCGGGTCGTACCTTCCGGAATAAGTGTGAGCCAGCGGGATTTGGAGGTCCTGCGGATAGTGGGCACTCATGATGTCGTCCGTAAAGGGGGTGGCAACCAGCGAGCATGATGGTTCTTTTCCCGCGCCGACTCTCTCGCGAAGCTCTTGTTGTAAACGATCTATTCTTTCCTGCATCCTGGCCATTTGGAGTCGGGGACTATCCTCCTCATCGAGTTGCCTCTCTTCCCTAACCGGTTGATCGCCTACTCGATTGGTCTGCCGATCACTCACCCGACCGACAGGTCGGACCCTTCTGCCAGCTAAATGGGCGTCCCCATGTTGTGCACTCCCAGTGCTGCTTTCCTCTACAGTCATTTGGGGTCTTTGTCTCGCGTGTTCATTGTTATTTTGGGGCCCCAACCGAGATCTAACGCTATTCCGGATGCGATCAAAAGCGCTCCTACGTTGAATGGGGTCATACCGATGTCCCTCTCGATTGGACCTCCGTGTGCGATCCGTAGATTGGACTTCCTCCAAGTTACGATCTTGAGGTTGGGGGTGCGACTGTTGCCTCTGGGAAGGTCGGGGCGCCTGTTGTTCCACGGCAGGGATTTGAGGAATTGCAAGCATTTGGGGAGTGGGTGATACAACATAGTATCCGGGAGTTCCCGGCCACGGTTGGTATACCGGAGTCAATCCTTGTTGTGGAGTCCCTTGCAACGGGTTCCCCCCAAGTGCACCTGGTGGTGGAGTCAGCATTTGGCCAGTTGGGGGCAACATGGCATATGTCACTGGAATTTGAAAGCTCGTTTGCCTTGCATGTCCGCCTGCATTCGGGTTGACCGGTTGGGTAGGTCGTGCATCTTGCCTCTGGTTGGATGTCAACTCGTTCATTAGGCTCCTGGATCGTTCCAATTGCCGACGTAGATCATCTTCAGGGAGTGTTTCAACTACATTGTCAGGGTGAGGTCCGACCAACCGAGTCGGGCTCCCCCTACGCGCATGAGTTTGGCTCAAACTTTTCCTACTGTTCGTCATCTTAAGATGGATACTAGTGTGAAGAAAGAAAAGATAAAGGGATAGAACAGAGTGACTCGTTCAATCCCCACAGACGGCGCCAATGATAGCGTAAATGTAAACGGGGTCTACGATTACGCTACGGATACGTGTGTTACGTGTAGTGAAGAATGTCGCTCGGCCGGTCAGACGGTCGGTCTACCGGTCAACGACTGAGCGGTTCGAAGCTATATCGCTCTACGGGTGACGAACAGTGATAAAGAGTAAGCAGGAGAAAGACAATCGGCAAATCGCAAGTGTATTAGTGTAGTACTGATGAGTCCCCCCTCCAGTGAGGGGAATGACCCCTATTTATACAAAGTGGATTCACTATGCACATGGTGTCTGATATGCAAGTGGAGGACATATGGGCTGTCACTCCGCAAAATGCGCATCGGTTTGCTCGAAGTGGTTGAGTTGCTCGAGGTGATGAAAACACGGATCCTCTGTTCCCGAAAAGTTGTCGGTCGTCACATCAAGCAACTGTTGCGCTCGTGAGCCTCCAATCCACAAGGTGTGTTGCTTCCGATCATGCGGCCGACGAACCGGGCGACCGTCGACGGACCGTTGGGTGACCGTTGATGGACAGGTTGGGTGACCGACGGACAGGTGATTTACGGACCGACTAGTACATGTGCATATTTACCCATCAACATGATTATAATTACTTTTCAAAAATGAGCAATTCTTAGGTAACGAAAGAATCCTAAAGAACAAGTCTTTTTGTACACCTATGCAAAAGGATGTCCAATCTCAGTTACCAATGTATTCAACTATACCGTTGAGTGATATTACAAATGGTATGTGTATAGATAGGTAAAACTACCTTCTTTTTTTTTTACAAATAGTACTAAATCATTTATTGTTTTAGTAAAGGGAGTTTATTTAAATTTATAGGCACATCAAATGTCGTGACAGGAAATCAATTACATACACGGTCAAGCACAAGTTGTTTATACAACTCTCTCAGCATGACTTCGCCCGGGAGAAATCAAATATGTACATTAATATATTCAAAATTATGTAATTCTTAGTATACATTTTTAACTGCGTTTCAAACATATATAAAACCTCTGCTCATTTTAAAACTAGCTGAACAAGATATGAACTACAATAAAAGTTCAAGTATGGCAATGGAGTTAGATACTAAAACATGTTCACAAGCAATGTTCATTCCAAGGAATTTATCACAAGATTTGGATGATGTTTACCAGACACAAGAAATTGAAGAAAATTGTACTATTGGTCAGGGTTAAATTACTTTTTTTTTATACTAAGGTCTCAATTCTTTTTGTTTGTCATATTTATTTACTAAACTTATTTTATTACGTCTTTTGGGTTTTGTAGTTGAATATGCAGATTTAGGTGATCCGGAATACAAATGTGATCATTGCAATGCCATTTTCTGGTATGAGGAAAGGGTAAACAAATCGGTTGTTAGCATATCACCCAAATATTCAGTCTGTTGTTCACATGGAAAGATTAAGTTACCGTCAATGACAGTACCACCAAAAAAATTGCATGATCTTTTTTTTGTTCATGATGAAAAAAGGACAAGTTTCTTAGAACATATTAGGACATATAATAGTATGTTCTGCTTCACTTCAATGGGCGGTAAAGTTGACAAGTCTATAAACAATGGAAATGCCCCACCAATTTTTAGGATAAATGGTCAAAATTTTCATCTCATTGGAAGCTTATTACCCGTAGAGGGTAATCAACCAAAATTTGCCCAGCTTTACATACACGATACTCAACACGAGGTCAACAATCGTATCAACAAATTCAGGTGTTGTTTCAAAAAATTTACAACAAATTATTAATTAAGCATATGCGGAAGTTTAATGAATAGTTTAATAAAGTATACATGTTTTGATGATTTTATAGGAATGACGGTGGAAAAAACACAATTCATGAAGGTGTTGTTGCAGACATTAAAGAAGTATTAGATGAGCATAATGTGTTAGTTAAATCATTTCGGATGGCTAAGTGTGAGATTGAGTCTAATCCACGAGTGGAAGTTAAAATGAGACTCATTGGTAAAAGAAATAGTGATGCAAGAACCTATAACTTACCAACGGTTTCTGAAGTTGCAGCTCTAATAGTTGGTGATCTAGATCCAATGTTAGGACAACGAGATATTTTGGTTGAGTCCAAATGTGGAGAATTGAAGCGTATAAGTGAGTTGAATCCATCTTATCTTCCCTTACAATATCCTATTCTGTTCCCATACGGTGAGGATGGATATCGTGAAGATATACAATTCAATGTACCAAGTTCAAGTTCTGCTCTTGGAAGGCAACGAATATCCCAAAGGGAGTTTTTCGCTTTCCGTATACACGAGAGGCTAGAGGAGGTCAACACACTACTGTTCTCAAAGAGATTGTTGCAGCAGTTTTTGGTTGATGCGTACACCATGGTCGAATCCAGTAGACTAACATACATTAGGCAAAATCAAAAGGCATTGAGGTGTGAAGCATACAAAGGATTGTCAGATGCATTGACACAGGGTGAAGTTGACCCTAGCACTCAAGGTAGGCGAATTGTATTACCATCAAGCTTCACAGGGGGAGCTAGATACATGATACAGAATTATCAAGATGCCATGGCTATTTGTCGATGGATTGGGTACCCGAATTTGTTTATTACATTTACATGTAACCCAAAGTGGCCAGAGATTCAGTGCTATATAAAGAAACGAGGATTAAATGCCGAGGACAGACCTGACATAATTTGTCGCATTTTCAAAATGAAATTGGATTCTCTTATCAGGGATATAAGGCTTGGTCAATTATTTGGGGAGGTTAATTCAGGTTAGTGAGTATTAATGTTTAGCTTAAATTCATACATATAATATTTCAATAATATGTTATATAGTAAGATTTTTTTTTTCAGTCATATATACAATTGAATTTCAAAAGAGAGGCTTGCCTCATGCCCATATTCTACTGTTTCTGTCAAGACAATGTGTTGAATTATCAACGGCCTATATGGATAATATTATCTCAGCAGAGATTCCTGATAAAGATCAAGATATCAACTACTTTAATGCAGTCGAGGAATTCATGATTCATGGGCCATGTGGTGTGGCAAATAAAAAGTCTCCATGCATGGTAAACGGAAAATGTTCAAAACATTTTCCAAAGAAATTTGTAGAATCTTCTACCTTAGATGAGGATGGTTACCCAAAGTATAGGAGACGTGACAATAGTCGAAAAGTAGTGAAAAATGATACACAGCTGGATAATCAATATGTAGTCCCACATAACAGGTACCTTCTTCTGAAATACAATGCACACATCAATGTTGAGTGGTGTAACCAATCAAGGTCTATCAAATACCTTTTCAAATATGTGAACAAGGGAAACGATAGAGTGACTGCGCAATTTTATAAAAGCACAGTGGATGAAAATTCTGATGAGGTTATAGATGAGATAGGCATGTACTACGATTGTCGTTATGTGTCTGCATGTGAGGCCACATGGCGACTGTTTAGTTATGACGTCCAATTTAGAACGCCATCTGTGGAGAGATTGAGTTTTCATCTGCCAGACTGTCAATCAGTGATTTTTTAGGATGATGACAGTATTGAACGAGTGTTAAGTCGTCCGACCGTAGCTCAAAGCATGTTTACTGCTTGGTTTGAAGCTAACAAGAAATATCCTGATGCAAGACTTTTAACGTACATTGAGATGCCAAATAAGTTTGTTTGGAAAAAGAATGTTCGTGAATGGCATCCAAGGAAGAAGGGTTTTTCCATTGGTCGTATATTTTATGTCCCACCGGGAAGTGGCGAAATATATCACTTAAGGTGTCTTTTGAACATAGTACGTGGTCCTACCAATTTTGAAGACATCAAGACCTTTAATGGTGTAAGCCACTTGACCTTCAAGGATGCATGTTATGCCCGCGGTTTGCTAGATGATGATAAGGAATATATTGATGCAATCAATGAGGCAAGTCATTGGTCATCTGGTCACTCAATGAGAAAACTTTTTGTTATATTGCTAACATCAAGTTCAGTGTCAAGGCCAGAATCTGTTTGGAATGCTACATGGCAACACCTTTCTGAAGATGCAGAATTCTACCATAGGCAAATAGCTGGGAATCAAGGTTTATTATCATTTATATTTTAAAATATTATTCATTTTGCAACATATTTTAATTTAATTTGTCTCACAGTAATAATGATTACTACAGACTTGATCTTGACGGAAGAATCGAAGAAAAATTATGCTTTGATGGAAATAGAGAAATTGTTACAAGTTTATAATAAGTCTTTAAAAGACTTCCCACCAATGCCATTGCCCAACTTAGCTGATATATCATTACTGAGTAATAGATTGTTGTTGGAGGAATTGTCATATGATCGTGAAGCTCTATCTAAGGAGAGCGAGATGTTAATTTCAAAATTCACAGATGAACAAAGGGTTGTATACGACACGATAATGGGAGATGTTCAGAAAAATAATGGTGGTTTATTCTTCGTATATGGTTACGGTGGTACTGGAAAAACCTTTCTTTGGAAGGCGTTATCAGCATCGTTGCGTTCTAGAGGTGACATTGTCATTAATGTAGCTTCAAGTGGTATCGCTTCCTTGCTTCTACCTGGTGGTCGAACTGCACATTCAAGATTTTCAATACTCATATCAGTAAATGAGGATTCAACATGTAACATAAAACATGGTAGTCACCTTGCTGAGTTGGTTATAAAGACAAAGCTAATAATATGGGATGAGGCTCCTATGATGCACAAACATTGTTTTGAAGCTCTTGATAGGACGATGAGAGACTTGCTTAGGTTCAACAATCCTTTAAGTTCTGACCAAACATTTGGTGGAAAGACAATTGTATTTGGTGGAGACTTTAGGCAAATATTGCCCGTGATTCCAAAAGGCACAAGGCAAGATATTGTTGGTGCAACTATAAATTCCTCATATTTGTGGAATAGTTGTAGACTTTTGCGATTGACAAAGAATCTTCGTCTCAAAAGAATAGAAGCTGGTGTGGATCAGTTTGAAGTTGAGAAGTTTGCTAATTGGATTGCTTCTACAGGTGATGGAACAATTGGTGACCCCAATGATGGCTATGCGGATGTTGATATTCCAAATAATTTGTTATTACCATGTGATAATGATCCGATTAAGGTGATTGTTAATAGCATATTTCCAGAGTTTTTGAACGATAGATGTGGTCACAACTATATGCAAGGTCGTGCCATACTAGCGCCAACACTTGTTGTTGTCAACGCAATAAATGAGTATATGAGTGAATTGCATACAGCTGAGTGTAAAACATACTTCAGTTGTGACACTACCTGTAAATCAGACTCAACCAATGGTATACTGGGAGATGTTCATACTCCAGAGTTTCTCAATGGGTTGCGAGCATCTGGGATTCCAAACCATGCATTAACATTGAAAGTTGGATCACCTGTAATGTTGTTGCGAAAAATTGATCACTCATTAGGCTTATGTAATGGTACGAGATTGGTTATTACAAGATTGTCCGAGCATGTTATTGAAGCCAAAATAATGACTGGTGACAATGCCGGTAGTTCCGTCTTGATACCTAGAATGTCTATGACTCCATCAGATACAAGATTGCCTTTCAAATTCCAAAGGAAACAGTTCCCATTGATGTTGTCATATGCCATGACAATAAATAAAAGTCAAGGTCAAACACTATCTCATGTTGGGTTGCTATTGAAGAAACCAGTGTTTGTACACGGACAATTATATGTGGCTGCGTCTAGAGTTAGCAATCCTAATGGTCTAAAAATTGTAATTTGTAATGATCTGAATAAGAATTGTACTTCAACAACGAATGTTGTCTACTATGAAGTTTTTAATAATTTGTAAATAAAATGATAATTTTCAATGTCAATGTTTTTTGTTGTTGGTCTTGCAATATCCTATGATAAACTATTATGATGCTATATTTGTAGTTTATTATCACAATACACAATCGTTTTGTGCATTACAATAAAATAACATTACAAATTAAAATGTAATTTTTAGACCGTGCATCGCACGGGTACTATGCTAGTATATATATATAAACAAAATCCTCACTTTAAACTTCCCGCCCAAAACAATCCTACAATATTTAGAATGCGATTATTTCCTATGTTCCTATTCGTTGTACAATTCTACATTACAGTTCCTATCATACTGCAATTCTATCGTAATAAGACTACTATATATAAAAACTAAATTCTCACTTTAAGCTTCCCGCCCAAAACAGCCCTACAATATAATATTTAGGATACGATTATTTCCTATTTTCTTATTCGTTGTACAATCCTACATTACAATTCCTATTGTATCACAATTCTACATTACAATTCCTATCATACTACAATTCTATCGTAATACGATACAACCTTATATAAATCCCTAATCCTATATTATGAACTTTCAAATCTGCAAATTTTGTTGTTGCGGTCAAGATATTATTTTATTTAATATTGCTAAATTTTAATAAAGTTTAATTGGTAACACAATTTTATTTACCAAATTATGACAATAATTAAATCATTATAATTGTGAGAATAATGAAAACAAATTCGACCTAATTTTATAAGAAAAAATAATTTATTAATTATTATTTACACCAATAATAATAATTCAAATACTTATCTATACTTCTATATCTATACTACTATTAATAAATATAAAATAATCCTTTGTGAAATTTCTGCCCAAATAATAGTAAAGATGAAATGGAAAAGAAAAATGATTTTACTAATTGATTGTAAATATAAAAAGATTCTAACGAAAAAAGAAATGGAAATTAGGCAAATTGAAAAGGAAAAGGACATTACTAATTGACTGAAAATTATTTTTAAAAAGCTTTTAAGAAAGTTAATTACACTTTCGTTTCGAAAACTTTAAATTATTTAAACTTAGAAAAAATTAATTAAACATGGGTTGTTAGATTATTTATAATAATTACAATTAATTCATTCAAATATCGAGAAGGAAGAAAAAACTAAATGCGATACAGTGAACATGAATATACTTAAGTTATAAAAGTATAATTACACATATATTAGTGTAATTGACTATTAATAATTGCCTAATAATTAATATGATAATTAAACTAAATATTGGTCGTTGAATTTATTTTTATAATAATTATTATTAAATTGCTTTCAAAAAAATAATAATTAAATTATTTCTAATTTTTCTCATATTTATTTTAGTAATAATATAATTACATAAGTCATATTACATATTGATCTTTTTAAGATAATTGTAGACAAATAAGTCATATATTATCAATTAATTGAGTAATACTTTTGCACTAATCTTATAATCAAATAAATGTAAATTTTCAATATAATTTTTTTTATAATTTTATATTTATTTTTATTATCTAAATATATAATCAAAAAAATTTATCTGTGCATCGCACGAGTAATTGGACAATTATTTGCTCTAATTCAAGTAAGGAAAACATCAGAAAACATAATCGGTCCAACAAGTTTCATCAATTGCGCTATATAATATTTGATGTTATAATTTATATAATTGTATATCGATCCAAATATTCTTAAAATATTATAGCAAATCCATTCCGTGGATCCAAATATTCTTAAAATATTATAGCAAATCCATTCCGTGCAACCAAATATTCTTAAAATATTATAGCAAATCCATTCCGTGCAATGCAATATTCTTAAAATATTATAGCAAATCCATTCCGTGCAATGCATGGGCGAAAATGCTAGTAATAATAATAATAAGTTAAAGTTTCAGTTTAATGAGGCTAAACACATCAAATAATTTAAATAATCCAATTTAAACAAGCATGAGTAGTTGAATACTTGGGTAGAATCCTACATATTACAAACACTGCAAAAACTTACTTTAATTCTTGAAATTACATTATATCAAAAACACTGCAGATTACATTAATATATAGATTATATAAAAAACAGACAATGCAGATTACATTAATATATATATATATATATATATATATATATATATATATATATATATATATATATATATATAAATGAAGGAATACAATGAAATATATATCATATACACGCAGTCCAACCATTCAAGTAATACAATTAATACAATGAAATATATATCATCATATACAAGCTTACGGATATACGAAATGCAATAGACCAAATATATACAAGTAATACAACAAAATAAATATATACATACCTATTGGTGCTATGACGATTGGCCGGTTGCAGACTGTGGAGCGAGGTGGCTGATGGGCGATGCTTCTGCGGAGTGCGAATGAAGATGAAGCGATTAGCGTGAAAGTTGCGAATAAAGAAGAACAAAAGAGGTTTTAATTGGGAAGGGTAAATGATGTCATTTCATTAAAATAATAAGGAAAAAAAGTTAGGAAGCTACTAGCTTATTTTGAAACGCTACCTAAAGGTAGCGTTAAAAAATAAGCTATTATTTTAAGCTACTAGCTTATTTTAGGAACATTACCAAACAGAGCTTATAGCTTATTAGTAGCTTAAAATAAACTATATGCTCTGCCAAACAGAGCCTAAATATATATATACTTTATAAGGTAGTTCCGAATAATAATCGTCGTCTATAACAAATTTCCGCATTACATATACTTTATAAGGCAGTTCCAAATGATAACTACCATTTATAAAAAAATTTACGCATTACATATATACTTTATAAGGTGGTTCCAAATAATAACTGCCATCTAAAATGTATTTTATACGACAGTTCTGAATAATAATCGCTGTCTATAACAAATTTACACATTGCATATATACTTTATAAGGCAGTTCCAAACAATAACCGCCCTCTATAACAGATTGACGCATTACATATATACTTTATAAGGCGGTTCCGAATAATAATCGTCGTCTATAACAAATTTATGCATTACATATATACTTTATAAGGCGGTTCCGAATAATAACCGCCGTCTATAACAAATTTACGCACTACATATACTTTATAATGCGGGTCCAAATAATACTCGTTGTCTATAACAAATTTACGCATTACATATACACTTTATAAGACGGTTCCAAAATAATAATTAATCGTCATCTAAAGTGTACTTTATACGACGGTTCTGAATAATAACCGCCGTATATATTATACGGTAGTTCACTCGCCGTCACTAGGGTCGGTCCGTCTTAGACTGGTGGAGACGACCACCAGTTCAAACTGTCGTGAATAGAGCTACCTGTGCCGAAAAATTACCATAAATTTTTTGGGGAAAATCATCATATTTCGCCAGAGAGGGATCGGGTGGGGTGTTTAGGGTTAGTAATTTAATATAAATAAATAAATATAATAATAAAATATTAGACTGCAGTTAATTAAAAAAATCGCCGTAAATACTATAAATAATTTTGAAAAGTAAATAAAGTATATACGACGATTACAACTATAACAAACATACATACTCTAAATATTTTTTAAAAAATTTAAAAACTATATATAGTATATACATCAGTTAGGCGTATATAACCTCCATATATATTATAAATATTTTTTTAAAAAATAAAAATATATAGTATATACAAAGGTTATATAAAAACAGCTATATATACTATAAATATTTAAAATAATTTAAAAATAAATATAATATATACAACGATTATTGTATAACCACCATATATACTCTAAATATTTAAATAAAAACATATATAGTATATACAACAGTTAGGCGTATAACCGTCATATATACTATAAATATTTTAAAAAACAAATTAGTATATACAACGGTTCTTCATATAACTGTCTTATATACCAATTTAAAAAAAAACTAAAAAAAAATAAATTAAGGTATACACGGCGGTTAATTGTATAACAGCTGTATATACTTCAATTTAAAAAATAAAAGAAATGAATGAAGGTATATACGAAGGTTATTTAAAAAATCGTCATATATTAAGTGACATATTATAACAAAATATATTAGATGACAGTTGTTTAAAAAACTATCGTCTATTAAGTGATGTAAAAAAAAATTAATTAAGATATATACGACGGTTATTTAAATAATCGTTGTCTATTAAGTGATCGACGTAATATAACAAAATTTATTAGATGGCGGTTATTTAAAAAATCATTGTCTAATAAGTGATGTAGTATACCATTTCTGTAGTAGTGAAGATTATAGGCAAAAATTTGTATTACATTTTTCATCAATATTATTATATTTTTCTTATAAGTGCAACATTACTTATAAGGGAAAATGTAATACTTTTGATTAAAAAAAAAAGTAATACTTTTACATCAAAATATAAAATTATTACATTTGTCCTCAAAAGTATTATGTTTTCCCTTATAAGTAACAAATATTTTATTTTTGATTTAGTATTACATTTGCTACTATAAGTATTACACTTGCATATTGAATCGACTCACTTTGACCCGTCTCACACAAGTGTGACCCAAGATTATAAGGTCGACTCCATTCCTAAAAGGATGGTGTTTGCAAAGTGATGTGGATAAATGGCAAAAACTTGTGTGAGACCATCTCACGAGTCTCAATCTATGAGACGGGTCGGGTCTTTGATTAATGAGGTCAACGATCCGACCATTAATCAAATATTTGACTCATTAATTAAATATTTGAGCCGTCTCTCACATATTTAAACTCGTGAGACGGTTTGACACAAGTGTTACCCTTAATAAATTAGTGGAAAATTTTAATTTTTTTTTTGTTTAGGTGTTCTACAAACTTGCAAAATTTGCAAGCTTGCAATTATTTTATTATTATTTTGTTATTTTATTGTATTGTGATGTGAAAGTTGAGCTACTTTTGAAAGTAAGAAATTATTGCAAGTATGTAAAGAAAATAGTGAAGGAATTACAAATTTGATAATGTGGAGTAGCAGCATCTACTTTTAAAAGCAGTGGCGGAGCTAGAAAAAAATTTCAGTGGGGGCAAAAAATGAAACACTTAATATAGTCATAAATATTGTTAGATATGGACGAAAAATAAAACATATAAAAAATTTATAAAAATATTTATAACAATATATGAAACATATTTAATTTGATAAAATAATTCAAATAGAAAACACATTATAAATTATACATCTCATTATTAAATTTTAAAAAAGAAACTTTATAAAAAGGAAATTAAAAAAAAACTTTATATACGTAGTATATATTAAAAAAGCTATGAAGGGAACCTAGTGGCTACTACCTTAAAATTTGAATAAAAAGGCTTTGAAAAGATTAACAAGGGAAAACATATTTAATTTGATAAAATAATTCAAATAGAAAACACATTATAAATTACACATCTCATTACTAAATTTTAAAAAAGAAACTTTATAAAAAGGAAATTAAAAAAAAACTTTATATACATAGTATATATTAAAAAAGCTATGAAGGGAACCTAGTGGCTACTACCTTAAGATTTGAATAAAAAGGCTTTGAAAAGATTAACAAGGGGCGAATGAGGCTATAATGATTCGAACCCTCGCCATTTCACTGGTGAGAACGTGCACCAACCAACTACACTAACAATCATTTGTTTACATATATCTGTTTTCATATACTTATATCTAAAATGTATTATATATACATATATACATACAAAGGCTATATATGGGGGGGGGGGTGAGTGGGGCAGCTGCCCCCATTGTGGCTCCACCACTGTTTAAAAGTGAGTATTTCAGAGATAAGAATAGCCTAATAGTGTAATTAGGTTATCCTTATCCCTGCAAATCTCTCTCAGTTTTAAAAATTGGTTCCACTTTATTTCACATCATCAAATTTACAATTCATTTAATATTCACACTACATCCATACAAATCTAATCTTTTTTTTTAAAAAGTGGACTCCTATATCACATCACTTTAGAACATTAATAAATAAATAAGGAAAACAAAAAAAAATAAGTGAAGAAACAAAAATAATTTTTTTTTAAAGTACAAAAGCTGCCGCAGCCGTTAGGGATTGTAAATTTTCAACAGATGCAAATTTGTAATATAACTAAGCAATTTAAAAAAAAAATGTTATACTATTTCACATCATTTTCCCACGTCATCTTGCCAATGGTTTCTTCTCGGGATAAGGATAACCTTAGTAATATGTGCTTACAACGTGCCAGGATGGATACAGTTACGTTTTTCAGATATTGTGTCTTGTTTGTTTATTTGGCAGTGAAATCATAGCGTGAAAGAATAGACTGAAATTTTTACACCGCATGATTATAGGACATGAAATTGATCCATAAGAAAATAATAGGTTTAGTCTTATTGTGTCTTGGTTATTTTTTTTGGAATCGCTGTGTCTTGGTTGTTAAATTGCTAGAAAACTTAATCCATTAGGTAGCCAAGTATGTTCCTTTTATTTTTTATTTTTTAATATTGACGATCAAATTTTTTATAAAACAAATTAATGTCTGATCTCTCACATAGAAAGAGTTATCTGGATTACTTAATTACTTTTGTAGTTTTGTAGAACTACGAAGTACGGGCAAATAAATATATTTATAGGATGAATGGGTTGGCTAAGACAAACTTGTATGCGAGGTGGGGTAGGGGCAAATTATGTTATGTATACAATTTAAAAACTCTATATTTATAATTTTAAAATTTATGTTAATAATTTTAGAACTTTATATTCACAATTTTAAATCTTAATATCCAAAATTACATTATTCAATATTCATAATTTTTGAAATCTATATTTACAATTTTATTATATAGATTCAAAAATTGTGTTATACTATTGAATATAGAGTTCTGAAATTGTGAACATAGAGTTCTGTAATTGTGAACATAGAATTCAAAAATTGTGAACATAGAATTCTAAAATTATGAACATAGAGTTTTAAAATTGTAAACATGAACTTGGGTCCACTTTGCAAGGTAGACCCGGGTCCATCGCATAACAACTGTGGGGTAGGATATATGATGAATTCGTTGAAGGTGGTTATATCATGGGACAGGGTTCACACTGCATTGTGGACCTTGATTCATAAGTATGTGTGTTATATTCTGATTTTTTGTCTCTTGTGTTATAAAATTTTGTATCTTAAGAGTATGAATTCTGAACCTGAAACAAATTAGTAATTGTGTCTTATATTATAAATTTCTATGTCATGTGTTGTGAAATTCTGTGCCTATGAACACAAATTATGCATCAAAATCATATTTGAAAATAAGTAAATATAACATGTCTATGTGTCTAGTATTATGATTTGTTTTGTGTCTTGTGTTATGAAATTTTGTACTTTACGAATATAAATTTTGTACCTTGTCTTTTCAATCCAGTTGAGTCCAAAATGCTATGTTATGTGTCATGTATTGTAATTTTTTATGTTTTGTGTTATAAATTATGTACCTTACGAGTATGAATTATGTACCTCGTTGTTTCAATTCAGAATCCATAATGTTATGTGGATCATGGTCTATGATATAAATTGCCGGATGGGTTGGGTATGTATGTCGTACAATTGTTATACAGTGGACCATGGTCCATAGTGCTACGTGGATCATGGTCGTCAAATGAAACTGCAATATAATTAAAATGATACTTTAGTTTTGCTAAAATAAAACAAATATGTGTGAAAAATGAAACTAAAAAACAGAGCTCATTCAACACCGTATATTGTTAAATGAAACTGTAGTATAATTAAAATAATATTTTAGTGTTGTTAAAATAAAATTAGTCTGTGTGGAAAATGAAACTAAAATCCAGAACCATACAATAGCATATATATATTGTCAAATGAACGTGGAGTATAATTAAATTAATACTTTGACATTATTATAATTAAACTAGTGTGTGTGGAAAATGAAACTACAAAATAGAGCTCATACAATAATGTATATTGTCAAATGAAACTGTAGTAAAACTAAAATGATACTTTGATATTATCATAATGAAACTAGTGCGCATGAAAAATGAAATTAAAAAATTTATTATTAAATTAAAAAAATATATAATTAAAATAATACTTATTTTATGAACCACATCACTATATGGACCGTGGTCCATAGTAAAATTTGTCGTCGTAGAAGGTGAAGATTTTGGGGGTGTTTGGTTACCAGCTTATTAGCCAATTTCTAGCTGGTTTGACCAATTTTGGCTGATTGACTTGGTCAATAAGCCAAAATTAGTGTTTGGTAAAAGAGCTTGTTGGGATAGCTGATATGGCCAATAAGCTAATTTTCAACACGCTGCTCCCAGTAGCGTTTTTACTCCAGCTTATTCCATTTCCTCTACAATGCCAAAACTATCCTTAATCTTTTGCAAAACAAACCAATTTGATCTTCATCCCAAAACCCAGGCATATTCACAAATTAAAAATAAAAGGGAAAAAAACAATGGAAAACATTCATCCCCTCCTCTTCTCCTCCGATCCCCTCTCCCAGGCAGCCATGGAACATATCAACACAAGAAAATTCACAAATTAAAAGTAAATAAAAATTAATGAAAATGACTATTAACTCATCACAGAAGTCATCTTCATCCTCAAAACTCAGAATACACAACAAACAAACAAACAATATTTTTTAATTCACAAAAAAAAAAAAAAAGACATCAACAATAGAAACGACTAACCGACTCATCTTCATCTTTATCTTCACTGTAATTTTTTCTTGCCCACGGCCTCTTGCTCCTCTGATTCTCGCCTCTTTCTCCACTGCACTTCTTCGTTCTCCTCTTCGCATCTGATTTAGAGATTGGGTAGAAGAAAATGAGTAGGGATTGGGTTTTCAAATGGGTTGTGGACTGTGGGTTTGGGTCAAATGGTCAATACTAATATAATATAATATAATAATAATAATAATAATAATAACAAGTTCGGGTGGCAGGTTTCAACTTTCAACTAATTTAATAATAATAATAATAATAATAATAATAATAATATTATTATTATTATTAAATTGTAAAAGTACTTAAATAATTAAAAAATTAACACAATGCCCTTATAGGTCATTTTACATATAATCAGCTAAAATTAAACAGCTAATTTATCAAATACTTTTCTATAACCAGCTAATACAATTAACTGGTCAAACCAGTTAGCACAATCAACTATTAACTATCAGCAAATTCAATAAGTTATCAATTATCAGCTATTAGCTGTTTGTCAAACACCCCTTTTTGCATAGGCGATTTGTTTAGTTAATAAGTTAAATCAAGTACGGAGAGAGTGATTCAAGAAAAATAACACGTATTAGATGTGACGTGCACGCTGTTTCCTTTTATTTGGATGAATCTCAAACTCTACTTTTTGTTTTTTAGCATGCATCTCAAACTCTATTTACGTTTCCAATTTGCATTATATTAGAAATAATGTACAACTGTGTAGACAATGCTATCAAATAATGTACATTCAGTATATATATAATGTACTTTTAATATATTAGAAATGTGCACTATATTCAAAAAATTTACATTATTTGAATAATGAAGGTACTTTATTTTATATAATGTACATTCAGTGAACGAAGAACGTACTTTTAGTATATTAAAAATGTACATTTGTTATGGTCTACACAATAATTTGCACCAATTTTGGGTCATAGTTTATATTGAGCTGAATTTTAATATTGTAATAGTACATATTATTGCAATGAGCTAGATTTAAATATTAGGTCTGACTATTTCTTTATCAAAATTTATAACTTGGGCTTTAACATATAAATATTTTGTAAAAGTTTGTTATTTTAAATAGGATAAAGATTATTACCTCCGTCCCAAAATGGTTGTCTGGTTCGTTTAACAAGGCTTGACTGAAGTAATTTTTAATCTAATTTTTCATAATATTAAGTTTAGCATTAATATTTAAAATTTATATATTTAGAAACTACATTAAAAGTACTATTAAACACAAAAAAAAATTAAATTTAAAAATAATAAAAAATTACTAAAGAAAATAAGTAAAGAAGAAAGAGTTGGTTTGACCAATGAATAGTAAATAGGACAGGTAAAATGCGACAGAGGAAGTATTATTTTACATTTAATATATATATATATATTTAAAATTAATTAATTCACTTGTACAAAAAAAGTCATACGCTACACCTGTAAAAGTGTTTTCGCTACACGACTACATGTGTAGCCTATGTTTTCGCTACACCACGCTGAAAGGGCAGGTTTTCCGCGGCACCCGTTACGAGTGCCGCGGAAAGCATATAATTTTCTTTTTTTTTTTAATTAAATACTTTCCGCGGCACCTATAGCGGAGTAGGTGTCGCGGAAAGTATTAATATATTATTATATTATTGACTTTCCGCGGCACCCGCTAGGCTACCGGTGCTGCATAAAGCTTTTTCTTCTTTTTTTTTTTTTAATTAGTTTTGTGCGGGTGCCGCGAAATTTTTTTAAAAATATTTTAATTAAAATTAGTGTTGCGAAAATCCCGCCTATGCGCCGATTAATCCCCGCCTAGGCGATAAGCGTTGGTCGACCGCCTAGCGTATCACCTTAAATGGTGGGCTAAGCGGCTAGCCGACTAGGTGACCGCCTAAGCCGCCTAAGCTCCGCCTAGGCCGCCTAAGCACCACCTAGGCCTGCTAAGCGCTGACTAGACCTCCTAGACACCGACTAGGCCGCTTAGTCGGCCAATTAACTATTGTTCTTCCTTTTTAATGGGTTATTTCACTCATAACAACATCGTTTTGAGCAAAATAACCCTAAATTGTACAAACTCTAGATATTTTTTAGGTTAATATTTAATATTTTAGTATTAACTATTAAAGTATTATATAATTTATAATTATTAGTCTTTAAAAAATTGAAAATACTTACACAAATTTTTTTTAAAAAACAAATAAAAAAATTACATTAGCGCCTAGGTGCCGATTAATCCCTGCCTTGGCGTCCTAGGTGCTAGGCGCTCCCCGAGCGTCCGAGGAGCGCCTAGCGATTTTTTCAACCATGATTAAAATTACAAATACCCAATTTTTTGTATTCAAAACATGCGCAGCTGTACATAATTTTCTAAATCCACCAAATCAACATCAAAATTTATAAAACTAATAACAACAAACTAAACCTATATCTATGTATTCCCAATGATATTTTCAAACCAACACAAATGACTAATTTCAAATTAACCAACACAAATAACAATTTTCAAACAAAAACGAATAACTAATTTCAAACCAACACAAACATCATCACAATATACTTCACAATTAATAATAAACACAACATGCGTCACAATATACTTATATCAATTAATAACAATAGAGATAATAATGTTTAAACGAAATAAAGTTTAAACACACTCTTCTAGAAAATATTTTGCTCACAACTCTTGAACTTCTTCTACTTCGTTCATAAAGTAGGTGGTTTCTTCCAATGTCCACAAAACAAATTAATCAATCAAATTAGTCAACTTATTAATTTATAAATTATAATTTAACTATCTACTTCGTTCATAAAGTAGGTGGTTTCTTCCAATGCCCACAAAACAAATTAATCAATCAAATTAGTCAACATATTAATTTATAAATTATAATTTAACTACACACACACACACACACACACACACACACACACACACACACACACACACACACATATATATATATATATATATAGCTCTGTTTAAATTACTTACCGTATCTAAACGATCAACCATTGAATACTTGGTAACGGTATCATACAAGTATAGCATTGTATAGTATCCACATTCAACACCTCTGGGTTGTTGTGGACACTACAAAATATAGATATATATTAGTTCATGTTAATAGCATATTAAAAACATTTAAAAAAAACACTAAGGTTAGTATCATATATACTAAAACTTTAATTTTAACTTTATACCTTGCATCCATATCCCTTCCAAGTTATACTTCTAAGACCTCGTCCATTTGTTGGAACGGATCGAAATACCCTATATTAATAATATAATAAACACGTATATCAATTTACAAATAACATAATAACATTTGATATACATATATTAATAATAAAGTTTTTACTTACATATTCACATTAAGTTTGACTTCAAGGGTGCGCTCACATTTCAAAGGATCAAATACATACACCGTTTTTGAGGATATGCAAATCACGATCAATAACCAATGATTTCTACATTTATAAATAAATAAATAAATAAATAAATAAATAAATAAATAAATAAATATATATATATATATATATATATATATATATATATATATATATATATATATATATATGGGATCAAATACATACACCGTTTTTGAGGATATGCAAATCACGATCAATAACCAATGATTTCTACATTTATAAATAAATAAATAAATAAATAAATAAATAAATAAATAAATATATATATATATATATATTAAAATTCTAATATTAAACACTTCAAATAAAGTTATTAAGTTATATAAAATAGTATATAGTTTAAGACTTACTGTTGATGATACGGTGTCAATATGAATTGTTGATGCTTATGTGCGTCCATAACATGAATCAAATATGATGTAACAGTTTACATCATAAACACTTGTATAATCGAGACATATAGTCAATTTATTGTCAACAAATCTTTGATATCGTCTAACATCATAAAAATATCATTGACATAATATAATTAAATTGTATAATTCTATTTATAATAGTATTTTCATTCTTTTAAACTTAATATAATTTAGGTAATTTTAAAATAATGGTCACTGGGTGCATTTTTTATTTGGTTCAAGTATGATATTTCGGGAAAAAATTAGTGGTTCTTGGTGATAATTTTTGACAAATACTACATGTGATTTCCAAGGGAAGAAGACAAGACATCTTTGAAATAGTTGTACAGTGTCAAGATTGACTAAAACTTCAAGATTACAAAGAGTGAGAAATTTTGAAACATTGAAGAAATAGATGTTTTTCCAAAATGGATTGCTGCTATAGGTGATGATGAGACAGGTGCGACTAATGATGGTTTGGCAAATATAGAAATCTCAAAAGATAATTTATTACATCCGAAGATGATCCAACTGCAACAATAGTTAATAGTATATTCCATATATATGTTTTCTTATGGTACTTGTGATTTGGAATATTTAAATGGTCGTGCTATTTTAACACCAACATTGGATGTACTTGATGGTATCAATGAGTATATGAGTAGCTAGAATTCAACTAAGGGTAGGAAGTATTTTAGTTTTGATTATGTTTGTCAATCGGATCCTGGTTCATACATTGGTCCAATTGCATACCTAGAGTTTTTGAATGGGTTAAAATGCTCAGGGATTCCAAATCATTCTCTTGCTTTAAATCTGGGGTCTCCAATCATGCATTTTACGGAACATTGATCATTCACTAGGTTTGTGTAATGTCATTAGATTGGTTTATAATTAGTAAATTAGGGGATCGTGTTATTGAAGTAAAAATTATGTCAGGAAATAATTTGGGTACTCGAGTTTCGATCCCGAGATTGGCATTGACTTCATCAGATCCTCGGTTATCATTTAAGTTCCAAAGGAGACAATTTCATCTAATGTTATGTTATGTAATGACAATAAATAAGAGCCAAGGTTAAAGTCTTTCGAATCTTGGATTACTTTTGAAGAAACACGTTTTTGTACATGGACAGCTGTATGTAGATCTATCTAGAGTTATCAACCCTAAGGGTCTTACATTTTTATTTTAGGTCAAAATGGAGAGTACTTTTCTTCAACGACAAATGTTATGTACAAGAATGATGAGTATTCTTCTTCAACAGTAAATGCCGTGTATCAAGTAGTTTTTAAAAATTTATAATTTGATATATATAATTATTTCAATTTATGTTTACATCTACCGATATTTATGACTTTGGTAAATTTAGTATTGTTTTGAAACATTTTGTACTTCATATTTTGCATTAAATAATTATATGTTTTCTTAAGTTGTGTATTAGTAATTCAATATTTAATTATAATAAGTTTAATTTTCATCCCGTGCATCGCACGGTGCAATACTAGTCACCTAAATGACACAAAGGAATCAAATAAGCGCATACTTATCATGAAATCGTATGAGTTTGATATCAATTGTGCACATAAAAGTACTAAGAATTTGCACTTATCAATAATACTGGAAAATTTCTTGCAGCGAGAACGGTCTGATTCGGTGCCTTAACGATGCCCATTTAGCGGAAGCTGTGGCTGTCAAGGATGCTCTCTCATAGGTTAAGGACAGAGGCTTTACGAATGTTTTGGTATATTCTGACTGTCGATCAGATAGACAGTGCGCAATTTGCTTAATTGCGCTTTCTCGGACTTCAGATGCGCAGGCTATATTATTAATGAATGCCGAAAGTTTCAACAACACTTTTGTAGTAGTGTCTTTCAAGTTCATTCCTAGATCAGTGAATAAGGTCGCTCATGCGTTGGCAAGAGCTGCCCGTTCTTAAACTGGTTCTTCTATTTGGCTTTTTTCCATTTCATCTTGTATTGAACACTTAATTTAATGAAGTCCTGTTTTTTGGTTTTAAAAAAATTAAATCTTTGCATTTATTGAAAATGAAGGAATAAACATTTTGAGACAAGGAAGATACACGACGAAGAAAGAAAAAAAAATTCCTCTTATTAGGGATGTAAATGGAATAGGTAACAAGAAGGAGATATTTCTCATTTCCAACTTCAATTTCATTCCGGATCTAGTGAATTAGAAAGGATATCAAGAATTAGACCTTGTAGGAAAATCTAAACTCACTCGTTTTCAATCCAGTTGAAAAAAGGGAAGCTTAATCGCTTAACGGAAAAAGCGATTACATTTGGTTAAAGCTTAATCACTCGTTTTCAATCCAGTTCGGTACGCTGTAGTATCTACTTACATTTGGTTAAAGCTTAATTGCTTAACGGAAAATGTATTTAGTACTGGGTAAGTGGGTTTGATACACCACTAACGTACCAACGTAATAGTGTTTCGTACACTAACGGACTAGTGTATTATTAGCACTTTAAGGGCTAATTGAATTCACTAGGATAGTGCACTACGGCACAAACGTCAAAACGGCTTGTTTAATACCAAGATTAATCCATTAGTTAAGGCACGAATCGTAGTGCTTAACGGGATTAAAGATGGAATTAAATCTCAAGCTAGTGGGCGTTGAAATGGTTGTTACAATCATTTGAGACGAAAGCATATGGAAGAGTGTTAGTCTTCCGGGAAGAGGTCATTCGAGCACTTCTCGTGGGGTTTAATCGCAACTTGCAAAAGGTTGCTACCCCTTCCACCTCTCGTGGTCGTGAGGGGCAGTTTGGTATTGCCTATACCTTGCGAAAAGAGGATGTTTATTGCTTTCAGGACCGTTGTTGCGGTGTGTTATTCTTTATAAGAATAAATTGGAAACCAAATTAATTGTTGAATTAATGCGGTTATTCTTTATAAGAATAAATTGGAAACCAAATTAATTGTTGAATTAATGCGGTTAAAAGCGATCAATGTGGTAAACAAGAAACACCTTCGGGTGATTTCTATGTTGGTGTTATACTTGAGAGTATAATGTGGATTCACCTCAATCGAACGATGCTACCGAACACGATTATCAATACATTGATATGTTCGGACCTACCTCAAGAATGTGGGGGTGAGGCAATTGTCTTTTGGACAAGCAAAACCTTTCTAACGAAGGTTCCCTACAAAGTAACTCGACAAGGTTCTTACGAGTGTGGATAGGTTTGAGCTATCCTATTGATACTTGAAATGTGGGGGCGGCTTGCCAAATGTGTTTTGCTCTTAGTACTAAAGTCCACATCTTGGACGGACGTATGTAAGAACTTAACGAAACAGAATTTCATCGTTCCATGAAGATGTTATTCTGTGAAGGTCAATTTAGGACCTAAGACCCGAACTCATAGCTAGATGTAGCTAGTGAGAAATGATTTGTAAAATCCTATAATCCAGATTTTCTGACTTACATATTAGAAAGTGATGAGCACAATCTAACTTGTTAACTAGAAAATGGAACGGATTTGGTAAGGATTGAAAAATCATGTGATTCGATTTTCTGACGTACTTGTTAGAATGCGATATGCATAGTCTAACTTGTTTACTAGAAAATGGATCAGGTTTTTTCTAACACGGCTTGTTAGAAAAAGAAAGCCTCGAATGGATGTAGAAATTGTGTTTTCTACGGCTGTCCATGAGAAGTTAAATCAAGTTTACCTCTCGTGAATGGACAAAGTCACCTCTCGTGACCGGTCAGGCTATTCAGGGAATAATTCTGAACATTACGGAATTAACTTCAAGTTAAGTCCAATACAAATTCTAAGAATTAATCTCCTGATTAGTGGTGGGCTGATTCGAAGGGTGCAAATTGGTTTTGTACCAAAAAGAGGCTGTAAGGTGAAGTAGATTCTGTCTTAGAGAATCATACTTCGGAACTGGTTGTTCTTCTTCCGGGTTATAAAACCTTTGGATCCTAGGTGGATCATCGGGTTGGAAGATAAAACTGGTTAATTTCATTGAAGTATAAGGACAGGCCCGTAATTCAAAATTACTTGCGAGTACCTTGATTACTTTTAATGTGTATTCTCTCGTGTGAGAATAAAAATCCATAAGGATGATACTTGCCTCAACCACGGTGTGGGGTTTGGAAGTTCATCAAGTGGATGGAATAACCATTTCTTTATAGTCAAGGAACAACCTAAGGGCCTCGTAGGTTCCACACTATGAAAGAAAGTGGGTAGCTTGGTAAAATCCTTGTATGGTAAAACAATAAGCCTAGAATATTGGCGCGTGATGTTTTGATCATACAATGATAAACCAACGAGTTTAGTATAAACAAAGTAACAAATGTCTATGTATGGCATACGATAGACGGTGACGTTGCTATGCGTTTATACACGATAAACTCATCGTGGGTGGAAACGATCGAATGATCAAGTCTACCAGGATCATGTTAAATTGGTAATTTGACGTGAAAGATATGAATTGGCTGATTTAAATCTTCAGGATTAAAATCATGAGAGGACCTGATGGTTTCGTGTGAAGCCAATTTCATTGCGTTGATTAATTCCTTGCAAAAGGATGATAATCAAGTGGCTTGGACAACGTTAGATACTAACTATCCAAAATCTTAAAGATTGTACTTCTCGATGAGAATACACTCCGATTATTGGTAAGTTGAAATTGTATCTAAGTGTTGTATTTGGCCGAATATTGCCTTGCGGTTTATAAACTCTGTAGTGATACGAGTAACCCTAATGCTACGCACTAGAAGGCAATAATGGAAAATTATGAGATACCATTGGTATACTTATAATTTTAGACTGAACTACGTGCGATATCCAAACTGTACTTGGAAAGTATAGTGCGTTAATCGGATATCAAAAGGATGTTGAATCCATGAATGGCTACATGATTGATGTGAGCCGGGGTAGTCAGTCAAAAGTGGAAATTCTCGTGATAGCTAGATCCTTATTGGAATCTGTGCTGAAAACCTTAAGACACATGTGTCTCGAGAGGTTGAATGGTAATGCCATTCGTGTTGAGAATGTTCCCGAGTTGGAAAACTCATACCTCCAATATTGTTGGTTTGTGTTAGTCAATCCAAAAATTGGTTGAGTATGGAGTTGTATGGTAGTCTAGACTTATAAGTCGTAGACATAATACCATTAAACAATTTCTCACAACGGGAGTTGTCTCTGTTGATTATAAGGTCAGAGGACAACGTATCGGCCGCTAACCTAAAGGGTAACCTTTGGTTGTTGAGAAATTGATACGAGGAATGGGTCTAAAGCCCTTGGCATATAAAAATTCCGTAGTGGATACCCAACCTAGCTGGCACCTAGGTTCAATGGGACAACTAAATTATGGAATAAGCGCGTCACTGTGGGGGTCCCCGATCCCTACCACTCCTCGTTAAAACAGTGACTCCCGATTGAGGCTAGCACACTAGTGCTTTAATGATTCGATTGTCATCTGACATATGCTGTGTATGCAATGTCAAATGGACATGGGTTGAGTTGCGGGAAACTCGAGAAAGAATCACCTATGTGAGAGAGAAGTGTGGGTCGCTTCAAAGGAGAATTGAACAGGGCTCAATTCTTTAGAATCTCTTGCAGAACCAGGCAGGTGTCCCACGACCAAAATGGGCACAGTCATGAGAACAGGACGTGGTTGGAAGGTTCCTGTGTGAGATTTGTCAATGTCTACACAAACGACAGTCGGTTAAAAGACATCCCGTTCTACCGTACAGCCAGTAGGGTATACAGATCTCATAAGGCAAGGTTCAAAGGGTTAAACCTACCTCTGCTATGCAGGAATCAACCGTTGAACACAGTTGTTTCCGTTTTCCAAAATTATCCCGAAAACAATTTTTCATTCATGTGGGGGATTGTTGGAGAAAATGGCAATAAATGACAATTTAAGTGGCTATTTTGTGGTATAAATATATGTAGGTTCCACATCCGATTTGGGTCGGGTCAAAGTGGATTCGGATTCTTCGTATTGAGACGAAGATATCGATATATTATACCCTCAAAATGGATAATAGGTGAATGAGAAATTGGTTCTCAAAGTAGACCAATTGAGATGGAAAAAGTGTGGGAAAAGCTTTAAGGAAAACATTTGTCCCACATTGGTTTGGGAAGGGAATTTCACCCCATTTATATACAAGGGCTTTGTTAAGCTAATTGACTTGTACGGCATAGAGGCTCTCTCTCGTACGTAGGGGGGTGCAAATCAAATCCCAAAATGAGTTCGAAAAGGCTTGAACTTGTGTGCGCCGGCACCTGCGGGCACGAATGTCGTCCGGAAATTGGCTAGCCTTGTGGGCTATGTTATGCCAAAACTCCGAACGATTTTTCCATCTCAGGCCACTGGCAGCGACCTCTCGAAGGTGCGCAGCAGCGCGCGAGACATGGTCTCGCGGCATGGCTAAGCCGCATTCGAGACATCGATGTCTCGAGACTGGGCAGCGCGCGAGGCATGTGATGTCTCGAACGATGGTTGCGCCTGCGAGAGCTGATCTCTCGCGATAGTAGCGCGCGTTAGCGGTATCTCTCGATGTCTCGCGGACGGCGTACTGTGCACAACCGAAGTAACCTCTCGAAGGCTAAAATCTGGAACGTCTTTTCTCCTTCCACCGTGACTGTTCAGGAGATCAATTTAGGATGTTACAGAATTTATTTCGTATTTATTCTGATCATAACATCTAGAATTTATCTCTTGTTAGTGGTGGTTAAATAGGGAGTTAATGGGAGATTAAAGCCTAGTTAGTGGGAGGAGGTTACAAGGCCGAAATTGAATGCCATGTTGAATGCCATTAATCCCTTCCTCTACTATATATTTTTAGGTTGAGCAGGAGATTTAGACACGCATGAAAAATTGATTTTCACCTCGAAACTCTGCTCCTCCTTCGTTCTAGCCACCTGTGTTCATCCCACGTTCTCGTTCGCCGGATCCAAGTTTGTGTGCTCAAACGGCGGATCGTAGTACGTTTTATCCTGGGAAACCTAGACCGCAACGCTCCAGCACCCCGGGAGGCGGTAAATAAGGTTTTAAGGAAAGCGGCAACGCGACTCGTACTTACAACTACCCTAAAGTCCGTTCTGTACCGTCCCTTGTATTCCAGGTTTACCTAACCTTTGTTGTAGGTTTAGATTCCTGGAAGTTCTTGTAATATTTTTTGTTTTGGTGGATTTTTCTATTTCGTCCATTTTTTTGGGTATTTCGAGAATTGTTTACCAACAATATGTGGCACACCTATAAGTGTGCTGTGGTGCACTTAGAGTGAATGCACTATCGAGCAATGAAAATGCACTAGGTCGCGCTACTGTACGAAAAGAGTTGACCATATGTGAATCAAACCATATATATATATATATATGAATGTAAATTGATCTTACAAGTGATTATTCTTGGGACAAGCCCTATTTAATTTATACACTACCAAAGAGAAACTAGGAAAGCATGTGATGAAGAGTCCGAATAGGCTCTGCACGAGTGCGTGGTATGTACGTGGCTACACTGCCAATTAAAGTATAGAAACTCGGAAAGCATGTAGTGGTGAAGAGAACAACGAATAGGCTCTGCGCCAAAGTAGAGAAACTCGGAAAACATGTGGTGAAGAGAACGAATAGGCCATGCATGAGTGCATGGTATGTACGTGGCTAGTTGTGAGTTGTCAACTTGCCGCTTGAATTGCTAGTAGTCATATGGTTAAATATCTTATCATGTAATCTGTGAGTACTAATGAATTCTCACCTTATCTGTTTCTACTTTGGATTTTCTTCTATTTATTTTAGTTCTCAAGAAAATTGGTTTAGTTTGACTTGCAGAGCGGCAGAGCCTGCTTTCATGAACACTTGTTAATTTATCATCCTTTTCTATACAAGTCACTGAGCTTCTATATTGAATTTATTTTTATTTAAAGGCAAAATCTCCCCTCATACAAGTCTGAAATTATGAGACGGGTAAAAACGAGAGAATTTGGGTATTATAGTATATGTGTTTCATAATATTATTTTTTATAAATTGTATATTAGGGTTACTTTTTCTTGTCCCGTTTTACTTGTTATGTTTACTATTAATTGGTCAATTCAACTTTTTATTCCTTGTTTATTTTTTTTAGTAAATTTTAATTATTTTTAGATTTAATTTTTTTGAGTTTAATAATATATGGAGTATATAATTTTTAAATATATAAAATTTATATATTAATACTAAATTTAATATTATAGAAAGTTTGAATTAAAAATAATTTCAGTTAAGTCTCGAGACATAAAATGTGATAGAGAGAATATTACATTTATATATAAGGCTTATTTTATGTACATAATGAAAAAAGTTCAAGTGCAGCATCAAATTTCTAGTACGAAGATTCAAATGTTGTAAATATTGATGATGCTGCAAATGGAAATTAAGGGGAAGGAAATGTGAAAGTTGAAATGTTTGAATGATGTAATGTACTTATGAGTTTGATTTGATAATTTCAGTGATGTGATGGACGTGTGAGTTAGAGACTTATGAAGTTAGATGTATGATCTCATGTAGTTAATTAGAGTTCCCTTGTGTATTTCCCGTGTGAGCATCCTTATCAGTTGGAGTTTTTTCTTCAGTTTTTTGTGGGCCTCAGCTTCCACCTCATCATCTACTATCTTATTCAATCACAAAAACTCTTCTCCACACTAGTTTGAGTTATTTCTTAGTTTTTTGTGGACTCACCATTTTATCCACTATATTTTAATTATTTCTTTATCTAGTTTGTTTATAAATTTATAATTGTATTAAAAATAATTAAACAATACGTGCTGTAGCAATTGTATAGGAATTGTAAAGTTGAAATTAATTAATAAAAAAATAATTATAATTAATATGCTTAACACCTAATTAATTAAAATGATAATTGAAACCAATTACTTAAAAATTAAACTACAAAGTGTTTTAATAAAATAAATTACAAAGTAGTTAAAAATAAATTAAAGTACATAAAAATTAAAATATAAAAGCGGTTAAATTAATTGCCGTTGTTGTTCTATATAGGCTCAACCAAATCCGCATGAAGTTGATGATGCAATTGAGAGTCATGTAATTCGGCGTTTCTTTGTAAATATTGTTGAAACTTTTCGTTGATCCTTGGGACGCTTGTGTTGTTGCTCCATTTTCTTCGTCTACCCAAGTAGTTGCGTTCTCACCTTCATCCTCAACAATCATGCTGTTTAAAATAATGCAAGTATACATTATTTCTCTCAAGTGTTCTCAAGTGTTCCCTATACCAAAATCGTCCAGGACCTCTAACCATTGCCGATCGAGCCTGTAACACGCCAAATGCCCGTTCTACATCTTTTCTAGCTGCTTCTTGTTTTGTTTTAAAAAATATTCTTTTGGGGTCTGCTGGACATGGAAAATCTTCACAAACATCGACCATTGTGGATAGATACTGTCTGTCGGATAGTAACCTCTTGTATACTCCGTACCATTCATAATAAAACCTCTTGTATACTCCGTACCATTCATAATAAAATTCACCTTCGGTGCATTTCCTTGCAACACATCATTAAATAAAGGCGATTGATTTAAAGCATTAATATCATTCATAGCACCTGCAACGTCGAAGCATGCATGCCATATCCATAAGTCTGTTGATGCGACTGCTTCTAGCATAATCGTTGGAACTCCATTGACCTTGCCATGCTACCGGACAATTTTTTCACTCCCAATGCATGCAATCAAGACTCCCTAACATTCCCGGGAAACTATGCTTTTGTTCATGCATATGAAGCAATCGGGCAGTGTCTTCTACAGTTGGTCTTCTCAAGTATTGAGCGCTAAAAACATCAATGACACATCGGCAAAAGTGAAATAAGCATTTTACGGCAGTTGTTTCATCAATGCGTAGATACTCATCCGTTGCGTTGTGTCTGCCGGTACACCATATGCCAATTGTCGAATGGCCGCGGTGCATTTTTGTAGTGTTGATAAACCCATCACTTTAGCAGCTGTGAACAAGAAATATGAAAAGTATATATATTTGAATTTCAAAGCGTGCGGGTACAAAATCTCTATCAAGGAAATCCTCTGATTCTCCACTTAGTTGACTTGACTTGAAACTTTGGTTGAACGGCCTCCGGAACGCGGCTTGTTCTTCAATGGAGGGCTTTGTTGCTTGATCTTCGTTGAAGGGCCTCCATTCTTAAATTGGCTTGATCTTCAATCCACTTTAGCTTGGCTTGTTGCTTGATCTTCGTTGAAGGGCCTCCGTTCTTAAATTGGCTTGATCTTCAGTCCACTTTAGCTTGGCTTGATCACTTGAATTATTTGATCTTCAATCCACTTTTGCAGAGCTTCAGTATGTATTTCTGCAGGGCTTCTTTATGACTTTTGAAATCTTTACTCTCCCGAGATGTTGTGGAGTTTCAAGTGATGATGAGAATGAAATAAATGCCTCTATTTATAGGGATGAGAATGTGAGACTCCCACTTCATCTAAAACTCTTTGATTTATCTCAAAATTAATAAATAAATATTTGAGATAATATAAAGACTTATCCAAAATGTATTTAGCCACCATAATGTCTAGGTTCATGATCCTATCATAACTATAAAATCTTAAATATCTAATTTGACTAAATCATTATCAAATAATTAAATTAATTAGGCAAATAACATAACCGAAATTAATTTAATTAATTGATATACAAGTTCAAATAATATGTGGTCCAATGTTACTAGTCAATTTAATTCCGTCAAATTTTCTATGTCTACAGTAGTGTTTTCTCTTTGTTGAAAATATTCATCACGACTTTGCAATGCATTGACTATGCATATCCTTTCGGCGAGATAGACCCCATCCGTGTTATAGATGGGTAAAGTTTATTAAGATTCTATACTCCTCTTTTTTTCTTTTCTTCTCGTTCAAGTAAAAATAATTATTTCCTCATTCGAAAGCGTCGGCGAAAGATGTTGGCAGGGAACACTGGATCATCGGAAAAGTAATCAGCCACTAAACGATCGTGGCCTCCCGCATGGTTCCTATTGAAATATCGTCTTTTGGCTCTCGGTTGGGAAAAACGTTGACGTTTTTGAAGTAGCTTTTCAGTCAACCGCACCATGTTGTATATTATTTTTTCTTCAATTTGTTATTCGATTTCTTCTTCAAGTGATTCATCACTACTATCATCATTCCAATTAGGAGGGGGTGATGACATTTTGCTAGTAAGAAAAATAAGCAAAATATATTGGTTGTAAAGAAGTGTTGGTGAAGAAGAAGTATTGGTTGTGAAGAAGTATTTCATGTTAACATATATATATAAGCAAAAAAAAAAAAAAGAAAAAAAAAGTTACCGTTGCAGCAACGGCAACTGCTAGTATTTTGCTCACTGCTTTGAGCAGTGAGCAACATATGAAAAAAAAATTATGTTGCGCAAGATTATAACATTATATATATATATATATATCAAAACACTTAGAAAAAAATAATACAACATCCTACATTAACATTAAAATTACAATATAAAAAAAAAACCCAGGGCCCTTGTGCATTGTGCCGACGTTTAATATCGTTACAATATTCTTCATGCAGCGCAAGTTGCTCCTCCGTCATCCCCGCTGTGATTCTCGTTAATACTTTATATTCTTTCCACTTCATTTTCCTTTCGTCGCTTTCCATTTTCAATTTTTGATATTCTTCCAATAATTCTCTTTGTTTCGCTAATGATACACGGATATCATCATCATCGTCATTGTTGGAGTAGCGCTCTTTGGCTTTTCTTTTCGATGCTTTTTTTCCCATTGGTCTAGGAAAAACTTCATCGCTGCCCGTTGCAGTACCTGCTACACTTCCACTTGATGTTTGATTATTGGAAGAAGTATTTAAGGAGATTTGACGAGGTACAAATTGGGGTTGCCAACTTGGAAGGTCTTTCACAATGGCCCATACGTGCTCGTAGCCAAATTTTTCGGTACCATGTTTTTGTTTATACTCTTCCAAAGCACGCACAACAATATCGGCATCGCTAGCACCACTAGGCCGCATTCCTTGTAACTTACAATAAATTGTATTGAAATCCCGGGTTTTGGAACTTACATGACCCCAATGCGCCTTTAACTTTTGGTGGATTCTCATTGGTCCACCGTTGAGGTGATTATCGTTGTAATATTTTTCAATGCGCTTCCAAAATGTTAAACCATTTTGCCCATTGCCAACTTTTCCATTTGTGAGATGGTGGTGTGAGCACGTGCCAACATTTTGTCATCCTCTATACTTCATACTTGTCGACGATTCTCCGAGTTGCTCAATGGTGAAGTAATTGTTACTTCATTTTCGCTTTGTGTAGAAAAAGACAAAAATTGAGTAAATTGCATATTACCCGGGAATTGGGTACTTGGTATGTTGGTGGGAAATTGAGAAGACCCGCAAATTGAGAAGTTTGATATATAGGGGTAAAGGATGGAAATTGAACATTACCCGGAAGTTGGGCATTTTGTGAAAATTGAGAGTTTTGTACAAATTGAAAATTTGGGAGAAATTGGGAATTTTGGAACAATTGAGAATTTTGGGGGAGTTGTGAATTTTGTTGAGATGGTTGAGAAGGAGGAAAATTGGATTGTGAATTTTGATTACTAGAGTTGCCTTGTTCCATTATGAAATGCAAAAGAAATTGATTTGTGATGTAGAAATTGAGAGAGTAATATGAATGAATTGAGAGTAGGATAGAATGTGAAAAAAATTGAGAGTCAAAATGATATTTATAGGCAACATTATTATTACTTTAAAAGAAAAGTCGTTTCCAAGCAATGGTTATATGGCCGTTGCCAGGCAACGTCGCTAATTTTCAACGGCCACAATAATTAAATTGAGAGTAGCCGCCACTCTTAATCGCCCAGTCGGGCGCGTGTGTCACATGCGCCCGACTGGATGGGCGGTGAGACGCACATGCGTCTCACCCCTATGTATAATTTTTTTTATTTCCTTGACAATATATATAATTTTTTTTTATTTCCTTGACAATATCCAAGCATTTGCAGGAATAACTTTTGTCAAATATCTCCTCTCCATATCAATTTTGGATCATCACTTTGCATCAACACTATTCCAATATCCATCTTTGATCCATTGATGATGATCCATTGCCCATCCATTATTTAGTAATGTAGTATGTACTACTTTCTAATGATTTTTAGACTTTTTGCAATTATGTAATATGCATGTTATAATATATTTGATTATTCTTCTCAAAAAAATATATATTTGATTATTTGAGTAATATTATAAATAAATTGATAATGGCCATTAAACTTGAAGACTCTTCCTTTGCCTTCTAATTATTATATTGTTTATGTTAAGGATATGAAAGGTTGTATGAATTAGTATAAATTGATGGTGAAGGTTTAATGAAATGATCTTGAAGATCCCATGTTATTTTGCTCTACATCTTGTGTCCATCTTTTCCTTTTACTTCTTTACACTATATGATTATATTCTCCAAGCAATTACCAGGCAATCACCACGCAAGAATTGAGCTAAACGAAAGGCAAATTTACAACACGTTATCATCACGAGTCTCTATCATGATTTTTGGTGAACGGTATGCTTGCTATCTTGTCTTGTGCATTTTATTATGAAATCTATGACTTTGTTTGTGCATAGTGCCTTCCAATATGAATTGGAACCTCCAATCCTTGTGTCTGCGAAATGGGTATTCTCCCTTTTGATTTTATTATCTGTATATGTGTGCTTATGATAATTAGTGTGATAATACTCCATGTTTGTTAACTACTTGTGAGTATATGAACCCCTCATCAAGTTATGGTTAAAGTTTTGGGGTAAATACATGGGTTTGTAAATATAAATTCTCTTGATTTATCCTCCCGAATCATGGATATGAATTAAGCTCTACATGAACCATGATGCTTGAAAATGGTAAATACATGTGGTTATATACCAAATTGTATGTATATGTATCCATGTATGTTCTATGGCTTTGGATATCGAATGCATAATCAATTCTTATTATGTTTGTATCGGATTGCTATGTTTGCATTAAAATACTAAGATACATATATGCATATTTATGTAAAATGGTGTTTCGTCATCCATTGTTTTGAACATGTATTCAAAATAGTGGTTTTTTTCATTGTTGTCAGATATTGCTTCGTAGAGTTACATGTAAATGATGATCCTGTAGATCATGTCTTCCATTGCCAAATGTAATTTTAATTATTTTATTGAACTCTCTTATGGAGGAAGTAATTATTAAACTTGGGCTCTAGATATTGAATATATTTGGTATCTAAGGAATTGATGCAAGCTTTTGTTGCTAAGTCACAAAGTGTTGATGCCTAGAAAGCACAAGCTCTCATTTTCATATACCACCACTTGAACCGCGACTTTAAAAATGAGTATTTGATTGAAAAAGTCCCCGTTGCTTTATGGAAGTCCCTGAAAGACCATTTCGACCAATAGTCATCAATTGTCCTTCTTTAGGCACAATTTGACTAGCTTTTAATCTCAAGTTTTAAGATTATACGTCAGTAACTAACTATAATTCAGCTCTGCATAAAATGCCTCGACCTGAAGATTGAGATTCTCTTTGAAAGAGTTTTATATACCAGTTAGCCTACTTGAAAAAATGTCTTGAAGATGTTTTATATGGATAAGTATCATTTACTTATCACACTAACGGTAGTCCAATAATCTCTTGGAGTAGATAAGGGACTATTTAGACTCGAACATGATAATAAGGATATTTTGGGACTGGAAGTCCATTATCGTTGTTATTGGAGCACTATTATGGAACTAGAAGTTCCATAGTCGCATCAGGTCTGATATTGAATTTGCGATGAAATTGCTAGCAGCGTTTAGTGCTTCCTCTACAATGAAATATTGAAATGATGTTTAGCATATCCTCTAGCATCATCGAGGTATAAAGGATATGATATTTATGTGAGAAACCAATATGTGGTTTTGGCGGGCTACTTGGGTACTGGCTCTTTTATTTTGACCCCCATGATGCCAAGTCCCAAACTGGTTATGCTATATTTTTACCCCCCAATGTCCCATATGTGGACAAATAAAGATTGTGTTGCCCAAGCAAGTAATAGGTTTGTTAATGANCAGGCAACGTCGCTAATTTTCAACGGCCACAATAATTAAATTGAGAGTAGCCGCCACTCTTAATCGCCCAGTCGGGCGCGTGTGTCACATGCGCCCGACTGGATGGGCGGTGAGACGCACATGCGTCTCACCCCTATGTATAATTTTTTTTATTTCCTTGACAATATATATAATTTTTTTTTATTTCCTTGACAATATCCAAGCATTTGCAGGAATAACTTTTGTCAAATATCTCCTCTCCATATCAATTTTGGATCATCACTTTGCATCAACACTATTCCAATATCCATCTTTGATCCATTGATGATGATCCATTGCCCATCCATTATTTAGTAATGTAGTATGTACTACTTTCTAATGATTTTTAGACTTTTTGCAATTATGTAATATGCATGTTATAATATATTTGATTATTCTTCTCAAAAAAATATATATTTGATTATTTGAGTAATATTATAAATAAATTGATAATGGCCATTAAACTTGAAGACTCTTCCTTTGCCTTCTAATTATTATATTGTTTATGTTAAGGATATGAAAGGTTGTATGAATTAGTATAAATTGATGGTGAAGGTTTAATGAAATGATCTTGAAGATCCCATGTTATTTTGCTCTACATCTTGTGTCCATCTTTTCCTTTTACTTCTTTACACTATATGATTATATTCTCCAAGCAATTACCAGGCAATCACCACGCAAGAATTGAGCTAAACGAAAGGCAAATTTACAACACGTTATCATCACGAGTCTCTATCATGATTTTTGGTGAACGGTATGCTTGCTATCTTGTCTTGTGCATTTTATTATGAAATCTATGACTTTGTTTGTGCATAGTGCCTTCCAATATGAATTGGAACCTCCAATCCTTGTGTCTGCGAAATGGGTATTCTCCCTTTTGATTTTATTATCTGTATATGTGTGCTTATGATAATTAGTGTGATAATACTCCATGTTTGTTAACTACTTGTGAGTATATGAACCCCTCATCAAGTTATGGTTAAAGTTTTGGGGTAAATACATGGGTTTGTAAATATAAATTCTCTTGATTTATCCTCCCGAATCATGGATATGAATTAAGCTCTACATGAACCATGATGCTTGAAAATGGTAAATACATGTGGTTATATACCAAATTGTATGTATATGTATCCATGTATGTTCTATGGCTTTGGATATCGAATGCATAATCAATTCTTATTATGTTTGTATCGGATTGCTATGTTTGCATTAAAATACTAAGATACATATATGCATATTTATGTAAAATGGTGTTTCGTCATCCATTGTTTTGAACATGTATTCAAAATAGTGGTTTTTTTCATTGTTGTCAGATATTGCTTCGTAGAGTTACATGTAAATGATGATCCTGTAGATCATGTCTTCCATTGCCAAATGTAATTTTAATTATTTTATTGAACTCTCTTATGGAGGAAGTAATTATTAAACTTGGGCTCTAGATATTGAATATATTTGGTATCTAAGGAATTGATGCAAGCTTTTGTTGCTAAGTCACAAAGTGTTGATGCCTAGAAAGCACAAGCTCTCATTTTCATATACCACCACTTGAACCGCGACTTTAAAAATGAGTATTTGATTGAAAAAGTCCCCGTTGCTTTATGGAAGTCCCTGAAAGACCATTTCGACCAATAGTCATCAATTGTCCTTCTTTAGGCACAATTTGACTAGCTTTTAATCTCAAGTTTTAAGATTATACGTCAGTAACTAACTATAATTCAGCTCTGCATAAAATGCCTCGACCTGAAGATTGAGATTCTCTTTGAAAGAGTTTTATATACCAGTTAGCCTACTTGAAAAAATGTCTTGAAGATGTTTTATATGGATAAGTATCATTTACTTATCACACTAACGGTAGTCCAATAATCTCTTGGAGTAGATAAGGGACTATTTAGACTCGAACATGATAATAAGGATATTTTGGGACTGGAAGTCCATTATCGTTGTTATTGGAGCACTATTATGGAACTAGAAGTTCCATAGTCGCATCAGGTCTGATATTGAATTTGCGATGAAATTGCTAGCAGCGTTTAGTGCTTCCTCTACAATGAAATATTGAAATGATGTTTAGCATATCCTCTAGCATCATCGAGGTATAAAGGATATGATATTTATGTGAGAAACCAATATGTGGTTTTGGCGGGCTACTTGGGTACTGGCTCTTTTATTTTGACCCCCATGATGCCAAGTCCCAAACTGGTTATGCTATATTTTTACCCCCCAATGTCCCATATGTGGACAAATAAAGATTGTGTTGCCCAAGCAAGTAATAGGTTTGTTAATGAGAACCTTACAAAAGATATTGCACCTAAGTTTTACTATCCACATAAACTCCAGAAGATTGGTAAAATTCTTGTTGAGAAAGTTTGCCCCCGTGAACAATCTGGCAGATATGTTCACTAAGTCTCTGCATGCATCCAATTTTGAGTAATATGTTTATAAAATTGGGATGGGCAGGCTTAGAAGATTGTTATCTTCAGGGGGAGCGACAACCTCTAGCTACACTAGAATGGACAGTCTAGAAGACTTTTCAAATCCTGAAGATTATGCTCTGAAAGCATATGGTTGCACTCTTTTTCCCTTACCTAAGTTTTTCCCACTGGGTTTTCTTAGGCTAAGGTTTTTAATGAGGCAACCGGTGCAACACATGGTTTAACATACTTCGTGTACTATTTTCCTCGACTAGGTTTTTCCCACAGGGTTTTTCTAACGAGGTTTTTAACGAGGCATGAGTATTGTTATTTAATGGCCAAGGGAGAGTGTTATAAATAAATTGATAATGGCCATTAAACTTGAAGACTCTTCCTTTGCCTTCTAATTATTATATTGTTTATGTTAAGGATATGAAAGGTTGTATGAATTAGTATAAATTGATGGTGAAGACTTAATGAAATGATCTTAAAGATTCCATGTTATTTTGCTCTACATCTTGTGTCCATCTTCTCCTTTTACTTCTTTACACTATATGATTATATTCTCCAAGCAATTACCAGGCAATCACCCCGAGAGAACTGAGCTAAANTTACCAGGCAATCACCACGCAAGAATTGAGCTAAACGAAAGGCAAATTTACAACACGTTATCATCACGAGTCTCTATCATGATTTTTGGTGAACGGTATGCTTGCTATCTTGTCTTGTGCATTTTATTATGAAATCTATGACTTTGTTTGTGCATAGTGCCTTCCAATATGAATTGGAACCTCCAATCCTTGTGTCTGCGAAATGGGTATTCTCCCTTTTGATTTTATTATCTGTATATGTGTGCTTATGATAATTAGTGTGATAATACTCCATGTTTGTTAACTACTTGTGAGTATATGAACCCCTCATCAAGTTATGGTTAAAGTTTTGGGGTAAATACATGGGTTTGTAAATATAAATTCTCTTGATTTATCCTCCCGAATCATGGATATGAATTAAGCTCTACATGAACCATGATGCTTGAAAATGGTAAATACATGTGGTTATATACCAAATTGTATGTATATGTATCCATGTATGTTCTATGGCTTTGGATATCGAATGCATAATCAATTCTTATTATGTTTGTATCGGATTGCTATGTTTGCATTAAAATACTAAGATACATATATGCATATTTATGTAAAATGGTGTTTCGTCATCCATTGTTTTGAACATGTATTCAAAATAGTGGTTTTTTTCATTGTTGTCAGATATTGCTTCGTAGAGTTACATGTAAATGATGATCCTGTAGATCATGTCTTCCATTGCCAAATGTAATTTTAATTATTTTATTGAACTCTCTTATGGAGGAAGTAATTATTAAACTTGGGCTCTAGATATTGAATATATTTGGTATCTAAGGAATTGATGCAAGCTTTTGTTGCTAAGTCACAAAGTGTTGATGCCTAGAAAGCACAAGCTCTCATTTTCATATACCACCACTTGAACCGCGACTTTAAAAATGAGTATTTGATTGAAAAAGTCCCCGTTGCTTTATGGAAGTCCCTGAAAGACCATTTCGACCAATAGTCATCAATTGTCCTTCTTTAGGCACAATTTGACTAGCTTTTAATCTCAAGTTTTAAGATTATACGTCAGTAACTAACTATAATTCAGCTCTGCATAAAATGCCTCGACCTGAAGATTGAGATTCTCTTTGAAAGAGTTTTATATACCAGTTAGCCTACTTGAAAAAATGTCTTGAAGATGTTTTATATGGATAAGTATCATTTACTTATCACACTAACGGTAGTCCAATAATCTCTTGGAGTAGATAAGGGACTATTTAGACTCGAACATGATAATAAGGATATTTTGGGACTGGAAGTCCATTATCGTTGTTATTGGAGCACTATTATGGAACTAGAAGTTCCATAGTCGCATCAGGTCTGATATTGAATTTGCGATGAAATTGCTAGCAGCGTTTAGTGCTTCCTCTACAATGAAATATTGAAATGATGTTTAGCATATCCTCTAGCATCATCGAGGTATAAAGGATATGATATTTATGTGAGAAACCAATATGTGGTTTTGGCGGGCTACTTGGGTACTGGCTCTTTTATTTTGACCCCCATGATGCCAAGTCCCAAACTGGTTATGCTATATTTTTACCCCCCAATGTCCCATATGTGGACAAATAAAGATTGTGTTGCCCAAGCAAGTAATAGGTTTGTTAATGAGAACCTTACAAAAGATATTGCACCTAAGTTTTACTATCCACATAAACTCCAGAAGATTGGTAAAATTCTTGTTGAGAAAGTTTGCCCCCGTGAACAATCTGGCAGATATGTTCACTAAGTCTCTGCATGCATCCAATTTTGAGTAATATGTTTATAAAATTGGGATGGGCAGGCTTAGAAGATTGTTATCTTCAGGGGGAGCGACAACCTCTAGCTACACTAGAATGGACAGTCTAGAAGACTTTTCAAATCCTGAAGATTATGCTCTGAAAGCATATGGTTGCACTCTTTTTCCCTTACCTAAGTTTTTCCCACTGGGTTTTCTTAGGCTAAGGTTTTTAATGAGGCAACCGGTGCAACACATGGTTTAACATACTTCGTGTACTATTTTCCTCGACTAGGTTTTTCCCACAGGGTTTTTCTAACGAGGTTTTTAACGAGGCATGAGTATTGTTATTTAATGGCCAAGGGAGAGTGTTATAAATAAATTGATAATGGCCATTAAACTTGAAGACTCTTCCTTTGCCTTCTAATTATTATATTGTTTATGTTAAGGATATGAAAGGTTGTATGAATTAGTATAAATTGATGGTGAAGACTTAATGAAATGATCTTAAAGATTCCATGTTATTTTGCTCTACATCTTGTGTCCATCTTCTCCTTTTACTTCTTTACACTATATGATTATATTCTCCAAGCAATTACCAGGCAATCACCCCGAGAGAACTGAGCTAAACGAAAGACAAATTTACAACAAGTAATTGTTTTTAGATTTATCAGTATTTTCATCTGTGCAATGCACAAAATGGATAATATTTTAAGAATATTTGGATTGATATATGATTATATAAATTAGGAATAAGGTGCAATTTAGCCATTGAACGTAACCTGAAAGTGCAATTAAACCACTGAACTAGAAAAAATGTAATTAGGTTACTGAACACTCCAAATGTATGCAATTTCACCTGATAGCAGGTTACCATCCATTTCATCAGGTTGCCTGCTTAGGTGGACGATACCTTTGACATTTTAAAATAATTTTTAATAATAAACTTTAAAAATAAAAATAATAAAATTTATAAAATTTAATTGAAAAAACAAACATGAACCGGGCGATAACTTTGCAGGTTTTGATCAACCATAATATGTTTATATAGAACACAAAGGAGAGAAATGAAAAGACCGAAACTGGGTCAAAGAGAAACTTGATGAGTTCCATTTCAAAAATGACTTCAAAGCAAAGAACTGAGTCTATATATATATATATATATATATATATATATATAGACCACTCAGGTGGCTTAGCTTGTTGCGAGTTGTCAACTTTAATTGCCGCTTCAATTGCCAGTAGCCATAGGGCAAATATCTTATCCAGTAATCTATGAGTACTAATTAATGATGAATTCTCACCTGGCCTTATCTATTTCTACGTACTTTGGATTTTCTTATGTTCTCAAGAAGATAGATTGGTTCAGTTTGACTTTAATTTTAATTTATTCTCCGTTTCTATACAAGTCACTGAGCTTCTTGATTGAATTTAAGGTAAAATCTCCCTTCATTCGGGTCTCATTGTGAGACCGGTTAGAACTGGAGAATTTATATAAGTTTCGTAATATTATTTTTGAGTCATTTCCATTTTTGGTCCTACTGTTATTGGGACATTGCCAATTTTAGTCCACTTCATTAATTTTTGCCATATTACGACCAGTCTTATTTAGTTCTTGTCACTTTTAGTCCATCGTTAAAATTTTCGTCAAATAACCGTCCAAAATAAGAATATTGTGGTCTTTTCATGCTTTGATCATCTCCTTTACCCTTTGCAGTGGTCTTCCTTACACATTTTCATCCAATGAAGAGGTCCGGCGAAAGCCATGGCTTTGTAATGTGGCTCACATGGCTTCCGCCGGACCTCATCATTTGATGAAAATGTGTAAGGAAAACCACTGCAAAGAGTAAAGGAGATGACCAAAGTATGAAAAGACCAAAAATACCCCTGTTTTGGACGACCATTTGACGAAAATTTTAACGGTAGACTAAAAGTGGCAAGAACTAAATAAAACTAGCCGTAATGTGGCAAAAATTAATGAAGTGGACTAAAATTGGCAATGCCCCAATAACAGTAGGACCAAAAGGGGAAATGACTCATTATTTTTTCATAAATTGTATATTACGATTACAATTCGGATTAATATCATTTTTTTTTAATTTCTCCAAAAAATCATGTTTTTTATTATTGAATTATAAACATTTACTTTATTATAAATTATTATATTAAAAAATGTAATATATGTTATATAGCGGAGAGAGAATAGAGGCCAACGGTTGTAATGTCGATTACATAGTAAACGTGTAACCCCTCGTCTTTTCGAATAAGATTAAGATTCGAGAAATATGTCTTTAAGCTATGACATTCCTGAGATGAGTGACCGATGCGTCAAAAGGATTTTTATAAGGAAATATAGCTGTTATTAAGCTGCGATCATTCGTGCCGGTCATGAACCGTAAAATATTTGAGGACGAATTTTCAGCTCGGATTTCCTAGGAAATGGACTATTAGGCATGTTATGACTAAGTATGAACTTCCTGCTTAGTTAAGTTGAAATTGGATGAGCTATAGGGGTCAAAATTTATTTCTGATCGTACACCGCGAAATTTCCACAGTGAACTGAACCTAGCCCAATTTGAAACTTTCGACTGGATTAAATTTGTGGTTTCAGAAATTATTCTTTCTGGATTATTTTCCACCGAAACCTTATCTGTTTGGACCACAACTGATATGTTGTGGAGATATTTTATTATTTTATTATTTTTTTTTCAATCTTATCACATAAGATTGTGATAATTATAAAAGCCAAATTTTCCCCATTTTTTCCCATTTCCCTTTGTCTTGGCCGAAAAGAAAGGGAGAGCAAGAGAGAGGATCTTCATCATTTTCCTCCATTATTCCATAGCCAATTCCTTCACACCTCTTCAATTTATTCGGTAAATTGTTAATTTTATTCGGTAGATAGTCTTATATTCCTCTCTAGATTCATAATCTAAGTTTAGATTTCCTAAATTGTGTTGTTATGATGTTGGATTCTAGTCTAGGGTTTCAAGAAGAATTTGGGGGAAATCACTCAAAGACTCTTCTAAGGATTTTAGTAGCTAATTGAGGTAAGGAAATCCCTTAAGTGGGTTGAAGTCACTTGAAATTAGATAGTTGGTAATTGATTTGTGATTGTGGAGTTTTATGTGAAGATACTATGTTTATGTTTATATATATACTAGAAATGACTATGTTCTACATAATACACATATGTATATGTCATGTTATGGTACTAGTATGTGTAATTAGCTATACTATGAAATATGTTATGTTATGTTGTTAGTATGCCAAATTACCTATATTGTGAATATAGTATATGTCAATATATATATATATATATATATATATATATATATATATATATATATATACATATATACGTGTATGTAGTATATATATATCATATGTATAGGATGTATATATGTACATGTATTTATATAGTATACAACAAGTAGGTACAAGTAGTATAAAGTATGACATCATGTATATATAATTGTAGTATATGTACCATATTTATATATATTATATTATGTGTGTATAGGGTATATATATATATATATATATATATATATATATTATATATTTACGTGTTGTGTGTATATAATATATTATGTGTGTATATATGTGATATATGTATATGATGTATATACACGGGTAGTGTGATATATGTAATGTATAATTAAATAAAGTGTTGTAGTATGTATATATTTGGTATGTGTACCTTAAGTGAATATGCATAAATATGTGGAAACGTGTTATGTGGTATGCATATATACATATGTGTAGGGATGATGGATGTTTTGAGAAAATGTTTTGAGAGACAAGACTTGTGAACCAAGGTGAGAATGGTAATTGATTTCAAAATGGGGACTTGATTTTGTGGAAAATGTCCAAAAATGATTTTGACTCAAGGAAGATGAGAAAGGAAGGAAAATGTTTTCAAAACCTTAGTTTCAGGAAGTCAAAGAGGACCTTGTCATTTATATTACCTCGGCTATAGTACCGATGGTTTCTTCAATATAGAAGTCTCTACGTCACTTCGTCAGGCGTAGGGAGTCTCTGCGTCACTCAGTCAGGCGCAGGTTTATTCGTAGCGAAGTCTATTCGCAGTCTACGTCACTTCGTCAGGCGTAGGGAGTCTCTGCGTCACTCAGTCAGGCGCAGGGGAGTTTTCTATATCACTCAGTCAGGCGTAGGCCGTGGGGGTGTGCACACTTAAGTATAGATACTCATGTCATTTTCGGGTTGGTATCAGCTTTATGGACCTAGGTGGGGCCAAACTAGGGACCATAATGATGAACCTTCGTCCAAGGGATCACGAATGAGACTTGGGGCAGGACCGTAATCCCCATGTCCAGATCCGATTTCGGTCTAGTCAAAGAAACTTGTATCCTCAATAAGGTCTCTTGCTTCTAGTCAGAAACTAAGTAACGTTTTCGTAATTGAAGACAACTAGAGGTCATAATTGTGGCAATGACATATGTATAGACATGGACTAGTGCTGAAAACCTAGCCTGAATGAAAAGAAGTCAAAGGCAACCTAGTTTGATGAACTAGGAAATTTGATAAGGAAATGTGTTGTGACTTATATACTCATTATATCTTGTAATTATATGGCATTAACTGTTGATTGCAGTTATGAAAGACATGGACACCATATTTGGTAATGTGTATTTACCTTTATGAATTATTTGTCAAAACTTTTACCTGATGGAAGTGACAAATGGATTACCTTACTTAGCCGTCGTGCTAACTACACTTCACCGTGTACGTCATTTCAGATGTCATCCAGTGAGGGATCCTGTAGCCCGGCAAACACTCCTGATCATGTTTGCCCGGGACCTACTTTTGTTGGTCAGATTTGCATGACACGTCGGCAGAGACCCGTATTCTCCACCCTATTCTCAAGGCTACTCTCCAGGCTATACTCCAGCATCCCCTGACTATACTCCAGCAACCCCAGTCAGCCCAGTAAATCTTTTGGTAACCTTAGTTTGGCTGACTCTAGTCTGTTAGGTTGTGGAGGACCCGGAGTTTGTAATGACAGCCGTCGGGCAAATTCTTGTAGATATCTTTTGATATTAATATATATACTAAAATATTATATTTTGATGTTTGGGGTGTTGATGTTGAGTGAAATTTCTTTTAGCCTGTGCACTTAGAGTGGAAGTTTTATCAAAGAGGTGATAGAATTCACTCTAAGTGTGGCGGTAGCACCCAGTTTACTGCTGTAAGATGTAAGCTTCCGCAGCGTTATATTACGCATATTGTAATAGTTGTACGAGCAGAAATTGGGGTGTTACAAGGTGGTATCAGAGCATGGTTTTGAGGTCCTTATTTTGGGCAATAGAATGAGTTAGGCTCTGTCGCAAGTTAGTATAAAAGCCTATGATTCGAGTCAGCCTAGGGTTCGAGTCAGTTTAAGTTGACCTTGTTGGAGTTGGAGCTGGAGCTGGAGGCCGGACAGAGAACGGGGTACCTTGTCATTCCGTGTATAATATGTGATTTAATTGTTGCGTAGTATAATTACTACTTGTCATTGCATATATATGCTGATTGTTGGTCATATTGGTTTAAGTTGGCTGTTGGCATGATGCCTTGCTACTGTTATGCCATGGTAGGGATACCTACCAAGGATAATATATTAGTGTTGACCCTTCGGTAACCTATCTAACTTTAAGAGAGCTAACTCAGAATCGCTTGTTCAGCGAGATGCCTCCTAGACGAAGCGTACCTGCTAGGGAAACAATGATGTCTCGGCATGGACCGCATGGCCATGGCAATGGAACAGATGGCTGAGTTCATGATGGCTCAGCAAGTTCACAATCAAGCCCAAGTGCAACCACGGGTGGATATTACTAAAGCTTATAGCAAATAGACGACCCCGTATTATGCGGGGGAAGAAGACCCAGTGATCCTAGAAGAATGGATCAGAACATTTGTAAACTGCTAAACGCTGTGAATTGTCCTGAAGAGCAGCGAGTGTCTTCTGCAGTGTACTACCTGACAAAGCTGCGGATAACTGGTGGACGACGGTTGGACCTAATCTTCTACGAGACCCAGGATTTGGCTGGGAAGAGTTTAAGGGGAATTAAGAGGTCAATTCTACACTGAACGAATTAAGGGCATCAAATGTGAAGAATTCCTGCAACTGAAACAACAAGGAACAACAATAAATCATGAAAGTATGTTGAGTTGATGAGATTTGCCAGGACATCGTACCTGACGAGGCAAGCCAGGCAAGGAGATTTGTAAGAGGATTAGACTGGGAGTGAGAAGCGCGATCGCACCATTTATGTGCTCTACTCTCAAGGAAGCATATAATAGGGCGTCCGATCATTACCAGGTGTATCTTGATCAACAAGCAGTCTATGGTCGGAGCAAAAGGAAGGCCGAGGACAAGCAAGGACAATCTGAGTGGAGTAACAAGAAACTATGAAATAGGGAAATTATGTATTTATGTATGAATATATATGTATATGCCGTATATGTATATATATGTATTTATGATGTATATTGTGTGTGTGTACCGAAATATATACATATATAGGGTATCACAATGTCACACTTTGGAGTATAAATATGTCAAGCATGATAAGTATGTACTAAATGTTGTATTATGTATGGTATGTATTTATGTATATATATACGCATTATGTATATATATTGTGTGTGTGTATAGGGTAGTATATATATATATATACGTGTTGTGTGTATATATATATATGGTATGTGTGTATATATGTATATACATGTATTATGTATATATGTATATACACGGGTGATGTGTGTATATATGCATAAATATGTATAATTAAATAAAGTGTTGTAGTATGTATATATTTGGTATGTGTACCTTAAGTGAATATGCATAAATATGTGGAACGTGTTATGTGGTATGCATATATACATATGTGTAGTGTGATGATGGAAAATGTTTTGAGAAAAATGTTTTGAGAGACAAGACTTGTGAACCAAGTTGAGAATGGTAATTGATTTCAAAATGGGGACTTGATTTTGTGGAAAATGTCCAAAAATGATTTTGACTCAAGGAAGATGAGAAAGGAAGGAAAATGTTTTCAAAACCTTAGTTTCAAGAAGTCAAAGAGGACCTTGTCATTTATATTACCTCGGGCTATAGTACCGATGGTTTTCTTCAATATTCTATTCGCCAAGTCTCTACGTCACTTCGTCAGGCGTAGGGAGTCTCTGCGTCACTCAGTCAGGCGCAGGGGAGTTTTCTATATCACTCAGTCAGGCGTAGGCCGTGGGGGTGTGCACACTTAAGTATAGATACTCATGTCATTTTCGGGTTGGTATCAGCTTTATGGACCTAGGTGGGGCCAAACTAGGGACCATAACGATGAACCTTTGTCCAAGGGATCACAAATGAGACTTGGGGCAGGACCGTAATCCCCATGTCCAGATCCGATTTCGGTCTAGTCAAAGAAACTTGTATCCTCAATAAGGTCTCTTGCTTCTAGTCAGAAACTAAGTAACGTTTTCGTAATTGAAGACAACTAGAGGTCATAATTGTGGCAATGACATATGTAATAGACATGGATAGTGCTGAAAACCTAGCCTGAATGGAAAAGAAGTCAAAGGCAACCTAGTTTGATGAACTAGGAAATTTGATAAAGGAAATGTGTTGTGACTTATATACTCATTATATTCTTGTAATTATATGGCATTAACTGTTGATTGCAGTTATGAAAGACATGGACACCACATGTGGTAATGTGTATTTACCTTTATGAATTATTTGTCAAAACTTTTACCTGATGGAAGTGACAAATGGATTACCTTACTTAGCCGTCGTGCTAACTACACTTCATCGTGTACATCTTTTCAGATGTCGTCCAGTGAGGGATCCTGTAGCCCGGCAAACACTCCTGATCATGTTTGCCCGGGACCTACTTTTGTTGGTCAGATTCTGCATGACACGTCGGGCAGAGACCCCTATTCTCCACCCTACTCTCAAGGCTACTCTCCAGGCTATACTCCAGCATCCCCTGACTATACTCCAGCAACCCCAGTCAGCCCAGTAAATACCTTTTGGTAGCCTTAGTTTGGCTGACTCTAGTCTGTTAGGTGGTGGAGGACCCGGAGTTTGTAAATGACAGCCCGTCGGGCAAATTCTTGTAGATATCTTTTGATATTAATATATATACCTAAAATATTATATTTTGATGTTTGGGGTGTTGATGTTGAGTGAAATTTCTTTTAGCCTGTGCACTTAGAGTGGAGGTTTTATCAAAGAGGTGATAGAATTCACTCTAAGTGTGGCGGTAGCACCCAGTTTACTACTGTAAGATGTAAGCTTCCGCAGCGTTATATTACGCATTTTGTAATAAATGTAAGAGCAGAAACTGGGGTGTTACAAGGTGGTATCAGAGCATGGTTTTGAGGTCCTTATTTTGGGCAATAGAGTGAGTTAGGCTCTGTCACAAGTTGGTATAAGAGCCTATGATTCGAGTCAGCCTAGGGTTGAGTCAGTTTAAGTTGACCTTGTTGGAGTTGGAGCTGGAGCTGGAGGCCGGACAGAGAAAGGGGTACCTTGTCATTCCGTGCATAATTTGTGATTTAATTGTTGCGTAGTATAATTACTACTTGTCATTGCATATATATGCTGATTGTTAGTCATGTTGGTTTAAGTTGGCTATTGGCATGATGCCTTGCTACTGTTATGCCATGGTAGGGATACCTACCTGATGAATATGATTAAGTGGGTAGTAGAATTGTGGTAAAGGACTTGAGTAGTTACTATACTGTCTTTGGGCTGGTTAGACCCTCGAATTCTAACTTTAAGAGAGCTAACTCAGAATCGCTTGTTCAGCAAGATGCCTCCTAGACGAAGCGTACCTGCTAGGGAAAGCAATGATGTCTCGGCGATGGACCGTATGGCCATGGCAATGGAACAGATGGCTGAGTTCATGATGGCTCAGCAAGTTCACAATCAAGCCCAAGTGCAACCACAGGTAGATATTACTAAAGCTATAGCAAATAGACGACCGCTGTATTATGCGGGGGAAGAAGACCCAGTGATCCTAGAAGAATGGATCAGAACATTTGATAAACTGCTAAACGCTGTGAATTGTCCTGAAGAGCAGCGAGTGTCTTCTGCAGTATACTACCTGACTAAAGCTGCGGATAACTGGTGGACAACGGTTGGACCTGATCTTTTACAAGACCCAGGATTTGGCTGGGAAGAGTTCAAGGTGGAATTAAGAGGTCAATTTTACACTGAACGAATTAAGGGCATCAAATGTGAAGAATTCCTGCGACTGAAACAACAAGGAACAACAATGCAAGTTTATCATGACAAGTATGTTGAGTTGATGAGATTTGCTCAGGACATCGTACCCGACGAGGCAAGCCAGGCAAGGAGATTTGTAAGAGGATTAGACAGGGAAGTGAGAAGAGCGATCACACCATTTATGTGCTCTACTCTCAAGGAAGCATATAACAGGGCGTCCGATCATTACCAGGTGTATCTTGATCAGCAAGCAGTCTATGGTCGGAGCAAAAGGAAGGTCGAGGACAAGCAAGGAGAATCTGAGTGGAGTAACAAGAAACCTAGCCAGGGTGAATCCAACTCGAGGCAAGGATATTTGAAAGGAGAAACGAGCCAAGGGAGAAATAATACATGCCGTCAATGTGGAAGGAGTCATCCCGGGGTAACTTGCCGTGGGGAGAAGATTAGATGCTACCAGTGTGGTAGGGAAGGGCATACGAGGAGGTACTGCTCCGTTCGACCGAGCCACTACCTAAACCAATCCCCGAGTAAGAACCAGGAAGGAGAAATTGTCAGGAACCCGAGACAAGAACCGTTTGGAGCCAGCAATACAGAGAACCAGGGCAGGATCTACGTCGTTAATAGTGCTCAGACGCAAGCTAGCGACGTCGGGACTGGTACTTTCCCTATAAACTCCGTACCTGGTTTGGTTTTATTTAATACTGGAGCTACAAATTCGTTTATATCATCCTTATCTGCCGATAAGTGGAAATCGGAATCTTAGGTTGAAGGATCCTAACGTATTTAGGATTAACCTAAGAACCTAACTTGTGAAATCTTTGATGAAAGCAGATAGATTTGGATATTTGTCTATAAGGAAGATTTGAATAATCTTCATGAACAGTGATTGAATTTGAACAGATTTGAGTCATCTGTTTGGACAATAGTAAAGAGGAATTTGGCAGACTCTTGGATTAATGAGTGTCAGATGTTGGAAATTAAGGGGAGTAATTCGGACTGAGAGTCTGAAAATTTGAATTGTAAGTGTCAAAGCCAAAAGGAAGGGCTTGATAGTATTAATGGTTAGGTTACCTCTTGACCAAGGATGACTTCTAGTTTCCTTTTAAAACCGAATTCCTCGTACTCCTTGGTTAGTTGAAAAGCTCTTTCATTTGAAAACCGTGGCCCGAAATGCTTTTGAGTTTCGGGGACGAAACTCTTTTTAAGGAGGGTAGACTGTAACCCCTCGTCTTTTCGAATAAGATTAAGATTCGAGAAATATGTCTTTAAACTATGACATTCCTGAGATGAGTGACCGATGCGTCAAAAGGATTTTTATAAGGAAATATAGCTGTTATTAAGCTACGATCGTTCGTGCCGGTCACGAACCGTAAAATATTTGAGGACGAATTTTCAGCTCGGATTTCCTAGGAAATGGACTATTAGGCATGTTATGACTAAGTATGAACTTCCTACTTAGTTAAGTTGAAATTGGATGAGCTATAGGGGTCAAAATTTATTTCTGATCGTACACCGTGAAATTTCCACAGTGAACTGAACCTAGCCCAATTTGAAACTTTCGACTGGAATAAATTTGTGGTTTCGGAAATTATTCTTTCTGGATTATTTTCCACCGAAACCTTATCTGTTTGGACCACAACTGATATGTTGTGGAGATATTTTATTATTTTATTATTTTTTTTTCAATCTTATCACATAAGATTGTGATAATTATAAAAGCCAAATTTTCCCCATTTTTTCCCATTTCCCTTTGTCTTGGCCGAAAAGAAAGGGAGAGCAAGAGAGAGGATCTTCATCATTTTCCTCCATTATTCCATAGCCAATTCCTTCACACCTCTTCAATTTATTCGGTAAATTGTTAATTTTATTCGGTAGATAGTCTTATATTCCTCTCTAGATTCATAATCTAAGTTTAGATTTCCTAAATTGTGTTGTTATGATGTTGGATTCTAGTCTAGGGTTTCAAGAAGAATTTGGGGGAAATCACTCAAAGACTCTTCTAAGGATTTTAGTAGCTAATTGAGGTAAGGAAATCCCTTAAGTGGGTTGAAGTCACTTGAAATTAGATAGTTGGTAATTGATTTGTGATTGTGGAGTTTTATGTGAAGATACTATGTTTATGTTTATATATATACTAGAAATGACTATGTTCTACATAATACACATATGTATATGTCATGGTATGGTACTAGTATGTGTAATTAGCTATACTATGAAATATGTTATGTTATGTTGTTAGTATGCCAAATTACCTATATTGTGAATATAGTATATGTCAATATATATATATATATATATATATATATATATATATATATACATATATACGTGTATGTAGTATATATATATCATATGTATAGGACGTATATATGTACAT
>NC_044928.1:13341637-13417053 GCF_003576645.1 Ipomoea triloba
ATATATATATACATATATACGTGTATGTAGTATATATATATCATATGTATAGGACGTATATATGTACATGTATTTATATAGTATACAACAAGTAGGTACAAGTAGTATAAAGTATGACATCATGTATATATAATTGTAGTATATGTACCGTATTATATATATATATATATATACGTGTATGTAGTATATATATATCATATGTATAGGACGTATATATGTACATGTATTTATATAGTATACAACAAGTAGGTACAAGTAGTATAAAGTATGACATCATGTATATATAATTGTAGTATATGTACCGTATTATATATATATATATATATATTATGTGTGTGTATAGGGTAGTATATATATATATGGTATGTGTGTATATATGTATATACGTGTATTATGTATATATGTATATACATAGGTGATCTGTGTATATATGCATAAATATGTATAATTAAATAAAGTGTTGTAGTATGTATATATTTGGTATGTGTACCTTAAGTGAATATGCATAAATATGTGGAACGTGTTATGTGGTATGCATATATACATATGTGTAGTGTGATGATGGAAAATGTGTTGAGAAAACTGTTTTGAGAGACAAGACTTGTGAACCAAGTTGAGAATGGTAATTGATTTCAAAATGGGGACTTGATTTTGTGGAAAATGTCCAAAAATGATTTTGACTCAAGGAAGATGAGAAAGGAAGGAAAATGTTTTCAAAACCTTAGTTTCAAGAAGTCAAAGAGGACCTTGTCATTTATATTACCTCGGGCTATAGTACCAATGGTTTTCTTCAATATTCTATTCGCCAAGTCTCTACGTCACTTCGTCAGGCGTAGGGAGTCTCTGCGTCACTCAGTCAGGCGTAGGCCGTGGGGGTGTGCACACTTAAGTATAGATACTCATGTCATTTTCGGGTTGGTATCAGCTTTATGGACCTAGGTGGGGCCAATCAATTTGTCTTCAGGAAAATATTCATTTACATCTCCAGTCGTATCTTGTCCCTCTTTATTTTCTAATCTGGACAAATGATCGGCTGCACTATTTTCAGCTCCTTTCCGGTCCACAATAGTTACGTCAAATTCTTGTAACAACAAAATCCATCTAATCAGTCTTGGCTTTGCTTCGCGTTTAGACATAAGAAATCTGATAGCCGTGTGATCAGTATGAATTATGACCTTTGACATTAAGAGATACGATATGAATTTATCCAATGCAAACACTATTGCAAACAATTCCTTCTCGGTTGTGGTGTAGGCTTGTTGAGGCTTTGTCAACATTCGACTACCGTAGGCAATAGGTTGAAATTTCTTGTCATTCTTTTGTCCTAGCACAACTCCAACTGCAAAATTACTCGCATCGCACATTAGTTCAAAAGGTTGATCCCATTTGGGTCCTACGAGAATTGGAGTATGTACCATGGCATTCTTCAGACCTTGGAACACTTTCATAGCTTACTCATTCAATTCAAATACATCATCTTTTTCCAGCAATCTGGTCAATGGTCTTGCAATTTTCGAGAAGTCCTTTATAAACCGTCTATAGAATCCAACATGTCCTAAGAAACTCCTCAAAGATGTCACATTGTGTGGTGGTGGCAGGGTTTCGGTGATCGCTGTCTTATCTCTATCACAATTCCTTCCTTGACCATATAATAGCATTTTTCCAAAGATAATGCTTAGTTCATCTGTTGACACCGCTCTAACACCTTTTCTAGATTTCTGAGGCATTCTTCGAAAGTTTCTCCAAAAATCGTGAAGTCATCCATGAATACCTTCATAAAATCGCCGATGAAATCTTAAAAAATAGCCAGCATACAGCGCATGAAGGTCGTAGGGGCATTACAGAAACCAAACGCCATCCTCCTGTAAGCAAACGTACCAAATGGACAAGTGAATGTTGTTTTCTCCTGATCTTCCAGAGCTACTAGAATTTGGAAATATCCGCTCATTCCGTCCAAGAAACAATAGTAGCCAAATCCGCTCACTTTCTCAATCATCTGATCTATAAAGGGTAGAGGAAAATGGTCTTTACGAGTGGCTCCGTTGAGCTTTCGGTAATCGATACAGACTCTCCATCCAGTTATTTTTCTAGTAGGGATCAATTCCTTGTTGTCGTTTTCAGTGACTGTGATTCCTCCTTTCTTGGGCACTACATGGGTTGGACTAACCCAAGTGCTGTCCGAAATAGCGTAAATCATCCCGACGTCCATAATCACCTCGTTTTTCACAACTTCAAATGTGTTCGGATTAAGTCGTCACTGCGGTTGTGCTATAGGTTTCGAACCTTCTTCCTTCAAATCAGTCATCCTCCATCTGATTGCTTCCTTGTTTTCCTTCAACACTTCTATCAGTTGTTCCTTTTGTTTATCCGAAAGGGCCGTTACGATGACAACTGGCAATTCTTTTCCTGATCCTAGGTAAGCATACTCAAGGTGTGTAGGCAATTGTTTCAGTTCACCTTCTTGTATTATCTCATCCTCGTCCTTTCTTCTCTCATTTCCACCATTCAATTCCTCCTCAGATTCATCCCCATCTTCTCCAACCATTTCCTCCGAAACTTCGCCAATACAATTCATATTTTCAACAAATTTAGAAGCACAGGCATTATCAATCAAGTTGAAACGATCAACCTCTCGGTGTAAAGCAATATGTAAAGTGTTGAGCTCATGCTCAAAAGTATTTTCATTACAATCTCTTGCCCCTGTAGGACATTCCCAATTAAAATTGTGCCGTTTGGCTCGGGGCAGCTCACATAGATAGTCAATCTCGTCATGCACATAGTCGACGAAAAAGCATTTGTCTCCATCCAAATGATATTTCATGATTTTGGTTAAGTCGAAGTTGGCAGACTCGTCATCCACTCGGATAACAAGTTTACCCTCTCCTACGTCTATCAAAGCTCTAGCGGTTGCTAAAAAGGGTCTACCCAAGATGAGAGGGATCTCCACATCCGGGTTCATGTCTAAGATCACAAAGTCTACTGGAAAAATGAATTTATCGACTCGGACCAACATGTCTTCCACGATAACTCTAGGGTATTTGGTGGATCGGTTAGCTAATTGAATACACATGCGGGTAGGCTTAAGAGTCCCTAAATTCAATTTTCGATATAACGCAAAAGGCATCAAATTAATGCTAGCACCTTGATCTGCTAAAGCCCTATTAAAAGTAGTTCCTCCTATATTACATGGTATAGTGAAACTACCCGGATCTTTCAATTTCCGGGGCACATTCTTATGTAATATAGCAGAACACTCTTCTCCTAGCACAATGGTAGCAGTTTCAGCTAACCTCTTTTTGCTAGACAAAAGGTCCTTAAAGAATTTGGCATACCTCCGCATTTCTCCCAAGGTGTCGATGAATGGCATATCGATGTGCAGTTGGCGCAGCATTTGTAAGAAATTATCATATTTGGCGTTATCGATGTCAGTGCGAAATCTTTGAGGAAATGGAAGCTTTGCTTTCGGCACGGGTGGTGGCTCTTGCATGATTTCTTTCCCTTTTAGAGAAGGTTGTAGTTGCGTTTCTTCCCTTCTGATTTCTTTTCCGAGTGCTTGTTCTCCTTGTCTTGTGTTGAAAGTCTCATCATCTTCCATTCTTGATTCCTCCGCTTGGACATGTTGCGGTGGTGGTGGAACTACTTCTAGAAGTACTCTCTCGCTCCTAAGTGTTACAGCATTCACATCCGTCTCTCCTTGAACTTGGATCATTTCCATGATCTTTGCTAGAGTACTCTCAACAGTCTAGAGCAGTGAGAGTGTTTCGTGGCGAAGTTCTTGAATTTCTCCCAGCATCTCCATGGTGATAGTCTCATTGAGTTTAGCATTCTCCTCCCTCGTTTCTCGTATAAATCATTTAGGCGTTGTTCGAGAGTGGTTTGGTTGTCCTTAGGTGAAAGAGGCTGATCTGGAGAAGTAGAAGAGTAGGTATAATTTTCTGCTCTGTCCACGTCGTCAACACGCGTGTGAGCGTGCATGGAGTTATTCCAGTGAGCATCCACGCCTGTCCACACGTGGATTATGATAAGTAATGAGATTATGATGTCGGAGGAATTTTGGAAATTTTTGGAATATGGATTATGAAAAGGAAAAATATTGGTATATGGATATTATGAATATGAAGGTTATAGACATAAGCTATGACATTGAATAAGTAATTTTGGGTTATAGATGTAAGATGTGAGATTTGAAAGTTATGGTTATTTATATATTTTGTCCTGGAGGGTGGTGATACTTGGAGGTTTTGAACTATCCTTTATGACTATTATTATTATTATGATTATGATTATGATGATGAGAGTTGGGATCTCTCTATTTGGTTTTTGGCTACCAGTTCGTGGATTCGTCCGGTTGGTTTGGATTTGGTTTTGGCCACCGGTTCGTGGATTCGTCCAGTTGGTTTGGTATTGGTTTGGATGTTGAAACGTTCCATTTGGATCCATTCCTCCTTGACACTGTATATAATAACTACTATTGGACATATGAAAAGTTTAATCAATTATTTGAAGAATTATCTTTGGTGGTTATTGTGAGAGTTTGGATACTCTCTATTTGGTGGTTATTTTGAGAGATTGAAATTATCTCCTTGGTAATTATTTTGTGATATTGGAATTATTCCTTTGGAATTTATTTTGAGAGTTGGAAATCTCTCAATTGGTGAATAAGTTATGGTTTAAAGGAATTTTGAGTAGTGATGATATGATGATATATATTGAGGAAATTGTTATATGGAAAAGTTAATATAAAGATATTATTATGATATGTATTGAGGAAATTGTTATATGGAAATATTGAGATAAAGATTGTATATGGTGAATCTTGAGGAAATAGTCGTTGAACGATTTTGGATTATGGTTAGGCAATGACTTTACCTCTTAGAAATTTATATATATTTTGATATGTATTTTTATACATATTTGGATGTGCGATTTCCTCAAGTTATATTTTAATTGGTTAAATATTATTGATATTGATGATAATAAAATATTTAAGGGGTTGAAATTTATTATGTGGAAATTTATGTGCTCCTATTTGTTACGTGTTATGTGCAAAATGTTTTACGGGGTGGAGTAAGTCTTACCAGCCATCGTGCTGACTTTGTTTCCCCCTTAGTTAATTTTGCAGGTGATGATTGCATGATTTGGAGCATGAGAGCGATTTACACCTTCTAGATTAGTATTTGGATTTTTATTTTATTAGATAATCTAGAGGTTGTATTTCAAAGAAATGTATTTTGTTCATTGTACTAGTATAAATTATGGGTTATTTCTAGTAGTTGTTTTTAGCCTGTGCGTTTAGATATAAGTTGTACCTAGACGTGGCGGTAGCATCCCTATTTTTTCTATCGTTTGTTTTTGGGCTTCCGCAAAATTAAAGGTGATTTTTAATTAAATAAATCTCGTTTTAATAAAATATTTTGGTCTGGAAAATGGGGGTATTATAGTGTGACTTAGTTAGTCCAAACGATTGATTATCCAAAGGGAATGCGGAAATGAGTTTCGGGAATGAACTCGGGAGTCACGGTATCAATACTAAGTGACGTCACACTTGGACTCTCAATCCTCATTCGGTTGAGGCATTTTATCAAACACCTTGTCTACCACTCCTCTCGGACCTCTTCCTTCCGGACTAAGGGCGGAGATGTGGGTGAGTTGGACTCGTGAGAGGCCGCTATCGCACATACACTCACTTTCCTAGAGTCTACTATCTATCCCGGCCAGAAATAGAAGCAAAGCACAAAGAACTTCAACCACACAAGACTAAACCCACTTCATCATTTTCACATTCATATGACAAAATTCAAGCATCAATCATAGGATCTAACATGGGGCACACACCCCTCAATTAATCTACTCAAGCATTATCAAATCAAAGATTAAACAAAGCAAAATAACCAAATCAACATATTAAAGTTGCAATCTTTAAAGAACAAAAGTTTTAGCAATATACCTAGGGATCAATGGAGCTACTCCATCTTCCTTTCATCCTTTATCTTGCTTCTTTAGTCTATGGAAATTCTATTTATCTAATCTACTCTAAAGAAAAGAAAAAGGATTTCACCCAAAGGGGAGAAAACTCAAAGAACTCTATCTAAAGGGAATTGGGAATCCCATGAAGAACCTATAAAGGCCATATATATAGCCTCCGAAATCTTGCCCTAATTATTTCCGCGCTGTGTCGCGTCCACGCGCGTCAGTACGCGTTTGGGCGTGCGTGGAAGCATTCCAGTATGCAACCACGCGTGCCAACACGCGTGTTGGCGTGCGTGGTGAAGTTTAATTCTGTTGTCTTCTTTTGTGCTATAGCTCTCGACGATACGGTTCCATAGCCACCTGCCTCGCCTCATTCGGACATTCCTAGCTCCGGTTACGTCCGTTTTACTGAGGTGTCGCCAGAATGTCCTGCGAAATTTAAAATTTGTGCAAATTATATTGAAACACACATGATTAGTCCCTAGACCTATATGCAATGAAATTACCCTATCTTAGTATGTTTTTAGGCCTAATGGACATATAACATAGCATATGTAACACCTAAATGACCCCAAAAACACGGCTACTTTTGGCACTTATCAAAGTTTCCACAGTTTAACTTTGCTTGTCCTCAAGCAATTCACAATCAAACTCTAATCATTTAAGTGCCAAAAATAGCTATGTTACTCAATCAATTAACCGGTTTATCAACTCTAGGGTGTAGCCAACCGGAGTGGGTGAAATCCCCCACATTATCTACAAAGAATGGTAACCACATGCCATACACTCTAAGAATATACAAACGAAGCAAAACCCCTAAGGTCTCATTTGGACAATGCAACACACACACCCTTCATACAACCAAGCATGCAATCTAAGTTAGATTCACCTTAGATTTTACAAAGGCCTTTGAGCCGAGCCCCCTAGTGGGAACGATGTGCACACCTCAACCAACACTTTTCATGTAACACCACTGATTTTTGAGCACCTTAAAATTATTATACTAAGTGTTGTATCCTTAAATTGGTCCATTTTAAATTATTCTATCATATTGTTTGACTCAAATTATATTGAAATTATTTTATTACTCTCCTCAAGATTATTCCTAGTTTAGAAATCCTTGGGCTCCAAGTTTGGCTTATTATTATTATATTAGAAATCCTTGGGCTCCAAGTATGGTTTATATGTTCCCTCTATAAATATTCTCTATGAGTTAAACCCTAGGTCCATCATATATTTCTCCTCTCCCATATTCTCTCTTGATGCTTTCTCTCTCAAATAAATAAAACCCTAGCCTTCTCCTTGTTCATCATCAATTCAAGAATTAGAGGTCAATGATCATCAAATTTAAGTGGTTAATTTTGGACTTTCGAGGTAAGATTTATGTCCATTCAAAATTTAATTACCCCAATCAAATTATTTAATATGTGCTTATGTGATTTTGTGATATATTTTATGTGAATACATATTATTTGTACTTGTGATTGTTAGTGAAATTATTAGATTTATAGAGGTTATGATAAGTAATGAGATTATGATGTTGGAGGATTTTGGAAATTTTTGGAATATGGATTATGAAAAGAAAAAATATTGGTATATGGATATTATGAATATGAAGGTTATAGACATAAGCTATGACATTGAATAAGTAATTTTGGGTTATAGATGTAAGATGTGAGATTTGAAAGTTATGGTTATTTATATATTTTGTCCCGGAGGGTGGTGATACTTGGAGGTTTTGAACTATCCTTTATGACTATTATTATGATTATGATTATGATTATGATTATGAGAGTTGAGATCTCTCTATTTGGTTTTGGCCACCGGTTCGTGGATTCGTCCGGTTGGTTTGGATTTGGTTTTGGCCACCGGTTCGTGAATTCGTCCGGTTGGTTCAGTATTGGTTTGGAAGTTGAAACTTTCCATTTGGATCCATTCCTCCTTGACACTGTATATAACAACTACTATTGGACATATGAAAAGTGTGACTAATTATTTGGAAAATTTACTTGGTTATTGTGAGAGTTTTGGATACTCTCTATATTTGGTGGTTATTTAGAGAGATTGGAATTCTCTCTTTGGAATCTATTTTGGGAGATTGGAAATATCTCTTTGGTTATTATTTTAAGAACTTGGAAGTGATTCTTTTGATTTGGAAATTGTTGGTGGTTATTTGAGGATTTAAAATATCTCTTTGGTAAATATATTATGATTTAAAGAGATTTTGAGTACTGGTGGTATTATGAAATATATCTTGAGGAAATGATTATATGAAAATGTTGAGATACTGATTATATGATGAATGTTGAGGAAAGAGTGATTGGATGATTTTGGTTATGGATAGGCAATGCCTTGATGTCTTAGGAAATTTTGTGGATGTTTTTATATATTCTTGGATGTGTGATTTCCTCAAGTTATATTTTAATTGGTTAAAGATTATTGATATTGATGATAATAAAATGTTTAAGTGGTTAATGTGGTATTATATGCTCCTATGTGCTCCAAGATGTTATGTGCAAAAAAAATGTTTTACGGGGTGGAGTAAGTCTTACCAGCCGTCGTGCTGACTTTGTTTCCCCCTTAGTTAATTTTGCAGGTGATGATTGCATGATTTGGAGCATGAGAGCGATTTACACCTTCTAGAGTAGTATTTGAATTTTTATTTTATTAGATAATCTAGAGGTGGTATTTCAAAGAAATGTATTTTGTTCATTGTACTGGTATAATTATGGGTTATTTCTAGTAGTTCTTTTTAGCCTGTGCGTTTAGATATAAGTTGTATCTAGACGTGGCGGTAGCATCCCTATTTTTTCTATTGTTTGTTTTTGGGTTTCCGCAAAATTAAAGGTGATTTTTAATTAAATAAATCCCGTTTTAATAAAATATTTTGGTTTGGAAAATGGGGGTGTTACATTTCAACTTAAACGCCAAAGCCCAACGAGTAAAATAAGTGAGGGTAGGGGCATGGACCGCTCATCGCCATGGCTTGGGCGATTACTACTACAGAAAAATGATATTACGTAGTCTAATTAACGTCGGTTTTTGAGTAACCGACGTTATATGTGAATAAAATAAAATAAAACTAATATATATTATTTATGACGTCGGTTCTTGGCAACAACCGACGTCATAAATATTTTTTTTAAATAGTAAGACATACGACGTCGGTTCAAGGGAGAACCGACGTCGTATGTGTTTAATATTTTTTTAAAATAAAAAATAAAGACATACGGCATCGGAGAACCGACGCCGTATGTTGTAAATAAAATTTTTAAATACATATGGCGTCGGTTCTTCTCAGAACTGACGCCTTATGTAGTCCTATTCTTTTATTTATTTAACACAGACTAACAGATCTCGTTCTCACGCACAGATAAGACTCAGTCCTCTTCTTCCTTTCTTCGTTCTCACGACTTCACGCACAGATCTCGCACATATCTCACGCCTTCACGTACAGCAACCTTCATCTCTGCAAAGATAAGACACGTACAGCAACCTTCACGTAGTCTTCATCTCTATTTTTAACCTTCACGCCTTCACGCACAGCTCAACGACGCAGCGGGGCGGCGAGTGGCGAGCAGCAAAACTCCAGACCATCTGAAGAAGCAGTGACGACGAAGTGACCTCCCTCTCCGGTCGTCTCCTTCAGGTACGTATACATCTTCATTATTATTATTACTATTATTATTATTATTATTATTTATTATTATTATTAGATATTCATTCCCATATCTCTCTCTCTACATATGCGTATGTATAATAACGTTGTTTTATACGAATGGGAATGCAGATGTGGTTGGACTTGATACAAAAATCCAAAGATGGAGGCTGAGATGTCATCGAAAACTTATGTTTGTTGGGACTTGCATGAACCAACTCGTAACCAGGCTCTGTTTTTTTTTTTTTTTTTTTTTTTTAATCCAATGTTGCTTCTTATTTTCCATTTCTGGAAATTTCTAGTTTTAGATGTTTGGACTAATCTTGCATTTAGATTAGTTTGAGCTTCTCTGTTTATCATTATTAATTAAGCTTACTAGTTGATAATTCCTTTTGAAAATATGTTTGTCCATTACAATTCCTTATGATTTGAAGCATGAAATTGGATAGTTAAAGATTTGCCCATTCTGCAGTATGATTTTGAAGGGAGGAAAGATTTGGTCAAGTTTGTGAAATTGGTTGGGGAAGCAGGTTTATATGTTCATCTGAGAATTGGGCCTTACCTCTATGCTGAGTGGAACTATGGGTAAATCTCTTATTATAATAAAGAGAGGAGATTTGGCTAATAGAATTGCTCCATTCTCCCGCCTAACAATTTCCCTTATAGTTTTTTTTTTATATACTTTATGTTGAAAGTTGAAATTGTCTTCTTTGTTGACTCTAAAAAAAATGGACAGCAGATTTAGGGGGCGTTTACTAACAGAAAATTTTCAAGAAATTTTTCAGATTTGAAAATTGAAAACAGAAAATGTGTTTACTAAACTATGTTCCAATTTTCAAAGTTGAGAACAATTCTCCATTTTAGAAGAAATTAGAGACACACAAAAAACTTGTTCTCAAATTAGGAAACACGTGCGTGAACAGTAACCAATAACCATCGATTCCTGGCCGCAGTATATTTCTTCTTCTTTCTTCCTCATTTTTCTTCTGCACTTTCTTCTTCTCTCTCACAACCACCCTCACTTTTTTCTTCTCTTTCACAACTACCCTCTCACAGTTTCAATTCCCCTCAAAGTCCCGTCAATCGCTCATCCATCGGAGTCGGTACTTCATACTCAGCGACGACGAGCCCAGGGTGGGCGACGGTAATCTGAACTTGGTGACACTCGAAGAATTCCTTCGGCTCCTGCACCACTCCGGCGAGATTCGCAACATTGAACAGCTTAGACTCCGGTTCCAATTCTTTGCAAGTGCGTTGCAGTTCAATTTGATGCCTGAAGATCAGAGAACAATTGCTAAGGCTACGCTGGTTCAGAAATTGCGGGATGCAATCCATCGGCTGAAACTGAGATATGGGTTTGGACAGCCATACAAGAAGATTGAATCGAGCCAGGTGGAAGCCAATAGGTTTGCGTTAATATGGATCTGAAGATTTTTGTTTTTATTTATCTGTGTGGTTTAGGATATGCAAGAACAATGCTCAAAGATGAATTTATGAGTTTGAGTAATTTCTGCTGTTTATTTTATTTGAGGGCAAGTGTTGGGTTTTGCTTATGGCTTATTTTCCTTCCCAGAATGTCTGTTTGCTTTCAGTTCTAATGGCCTTTGTAAGTAAGAGCAATGTTTGGTTTAGGACTAGGTTGTGCCTTTGTAAGTAAGAGCAATGTTTGGTTTAGGACTAGGTTGTTTCTTGACCAATACGTTTTGCTCTGTAAGTAACAGCATTGTTCTAATGCAAGTGTATAAGCATTAACTATTATGTGAGAATTGAACCAAAAAAAAAAAAAAAAAGGCATATTGTAGCAAAGGGACAAAAACCTTGGCTATTTGTTGCATCTTAGAGCAGCTTTTGAATGAAAACAAGTATAGGTGAATAATTTTTCAAAAACTGAAAACAAAGAATAGAAAACAAAAAACTGAAAACAGAAAATAGAAAACTGAAAACAGAGAATAGAAAACAGAAAACAGTTTCCTGTTAGTAAACGGACCCTTAAGTTCCCAAAGAATTTGTATGAGTTGCTAACTTGCTATCTGTTTTGGTTAAAGAATTACATTTTCCCAGATAATTATTTAATGGTATTCTAGGAAACCTCAAGAGCTTTGTTTATGTTAGATGAGCTATGTATTGCATTACTTTCATCTTACTATGCTAATTTTTTGCTATATATATCAGTAAAGAATCACATTTACACACCACATCACACTACTGATACAACAAATCTCCTTCAAAGCTCCCATTATCTTTCAACCATGGCTGGCCAATTCATTCTTGGTTCTCAACTGAAGGCCGGTTTTAGCAACAAGGCTGTTAGAGTACGTCTGGTTCGCTGCTATAATGTACCTGTAAATCACAATTCAAAGTCCATTAAGACCATTGAATGTCTATTTCATGACCAAGAGGTGAGTGGTGTTTTAAAATAGGAAAAAAATTTCATGTTAATAATATAACATGTCTTTACTGTTTTTTCATTGTTATGCATGTAGGGTAATTTTATCCATGCTACCATCGAAAGGAAACAAGTTGAACAGTATTCGTGCAAGTTTAAAGAGGGGAAGATTTATGGAGTAAAAAATTTCTTATGTGTGTCAAACTACTTGCAATATAAAACCAGCATGCTACCGTTAGTGATCAAATTTAAAAATGACACATTGGTCAAGGAATATAAGAACCTCAATTTTCCTAATCATAGCTTCTGGTTGAAGTCATTTAATCTCATATAAATTGCATTCTTTGAAAGGAGTAAGGAAATCTTTATTCAAATTCACTTTCACCTTTCAAATGTAGATACTAAGCAAGAATCTGGAAGGAAAAATGAAGTTAGAGCATTCAACAATTATTGGTTGCAAGAGAAAATATGAGCATTCAAATAAAGGTAAACTTACATACAGCTATATTTCATATGTTATTTAACTGATCTAAAAGACATTGTTTACATTATTTGAATCCATTTTGAGTGAGAAGTGTATGTCTAAAAAAACAAGCCTCTTCATTGTGACTATCATTACAATAAAAAGTTTTTAGTAAGTGAATTATGAAAGGAAATCAATATAAAAAATTAGATCTGACAAATCAATCGTAGTATAATCACATAATGAGTAGAACTCAGTTTTAATATTACAAAGCCTAACTGTAGAGGTAAACAAATAAAGTAAAATCATAGGTGGAATATTTTGGGATGAAGCAAATGGTAGTGGAGGTACAGGAAATGAGAATAAGACAAAAGTTAGTGGAAGGATGCATGTGACAATGTTGGAACAAGGATGCATGTGACATTGGAAAATGGAAACAGTAGTTGTAAATTTTTTTAAGTATTTTATGGTAAAATTTTGTGTTTTACATTTTTCAAGAAACTATAGATTATCAATACTGTGTATAAATACAGTGATTGTTTCTAAAATGTATCTGTAATTATGGAATGTGAAGTTTATATTCTCTACTCCGAATTTGATAATAAAAATGCATTTAGATTTCAAATATTTCTAAATTTAAATTTTTTTATTTGTTTAATCATTAAAATTACATCCTTGCAGTTTCCTAAAAAATCTGAAACTAAAAAACCAAATTTTATAGTTTTGAGCTAAGGGATTACTTATTATTTCTATATATATATATATATATATATATATATATATATATAGGTACCACCACTATTTATTTTTTGTCCCAACAAATCTGTTTAATTAGCTAGCAAATAAATTTGGGCAAATTATGCTATAGAATCGGGTCACCAGATCTAAAACAAGGATCGAGAATATTTTATGAATATAGAGTTAAAAATTGTGAATATAGTGTTTAAATATTTTGAATATAAAATTATAAAATTATGAATAAGAGTTCAAAAATTGTGTTATAATAATGAATATAGAGTTTTGTAATTATGAATATAGAGTTCAAAAATTTTGAATATAGAGTTTTGTAATTCAGAACGAATTTTGGTGGTGAATTTGATACAGGTTTGATACTTATCCACTTTCTACAAGAACGAATGAGAACAAATCAATAGAAAGTGAAAAAAAAAAAATTATTCTCAAAAAAAAAGTGAAAAAAAAAATACTATCCGTAGAGATGGTTTCCTTTAATAATATTAGGGTTTAGGGTTTACCTTAGAGATGTAGTTTTCTTTCTGCCAATTGTTTGCCTGGTATAATTTTGTTTCGATGACAATCGTTGCTGCATTTTGTAGACGTCCAACCGACGAACTGGAGGTTAGGGTTTGTCGACCTCAGCTAACAGATCGAAGGAGTTTGGGTTTTTGGTGGTTTTCCATCGACGTAGATGGAAAAACATCTAGATCGACGATTTAACCATGGATTTAGGGGTGGATTTTTTGGGAGAAATTTCGAGAAGGGAGGAACGGCGTAGATGAACCAGAAGCGGCTGGGTAGGGTTTCTAATGTGATGGAGAGTGTTTATGTGTTTTTAGATTTTTTAGGTCTATTTTTTTAATTTTTTTTTATGTTTATAGGTTAAGGCTTTTAATTTATTCGTGGGTTGTGGATCAATATTTGGTCAGATCAGTGGAGAGGTTTGGGCTTTGGGTTATTAGTAGTGGGCATGTGATTATATTTTTTTACTATATATATATATCAATAAAATTTTATATAAATATATGCTTATACATTTGCATGTATAGATGTATAGGTACGTACGTGTGTTTCTACTTCAATAATTATATTGGCACCCACTTCATGTTGATCACGACTACATGTCTGGCACCCACTTCAACCTCATTTATGGCATTTTTCATCTAGCATCATCCTGCTAATTAAATTCGTTTTATTATAGTGTATGGTATATTCCAAGGATACTCCATTGAGTGTAATGGAAAGTTGTTAATACATAATAAGTTATATATTTTGGTCAACCAAATAAGGAATTGTAATTAATATCACAAATTAAACAATTTTAAAAATTACGTAGAATTTATAGAGCTTAATTTTATAACTATTCCTTAATTAGAAATTTTTAATGTCCAACTATATTTATTATTTCATTCTTCATTTATAGGATACGAAGATAATTCTTGCAATCCAATAGTTAAGACCGACAAAGAAACAATTAAATGTGGAATTCAATCATCATCTCATTACTGAGATATAGAGTGTTATTTTGATGAGATAGTTGTAACTAAATAGATTCTGAACAAGAGGATAGTGGATGGTATATACACTTCAAATACTAATGTAGCTTACTAAGTCCTTAAAAATTTTTACTTTTAAATTCTGTATTAAATTTATAATAATATAATTTATTTCATTTGGTAATTACCCACCTTAAATTTTAATTCTTATTTTAATTACAAATAATTATGTTCATCAACTTTATTGAAATGGATAAGTCTCATTTTCATTTTTAAATTTCAGTAATTTTTTTTTTGTAAGTTAGTTATGAAATATAGTTTGTTCCAATAATATTATTAATGTATTAAATATTTTGTTGGAGAAAATGTTGCTCTATTGTTGGAAAAGTCAAAATCACCGCAAGGAAATGACAGTGTCTTGATTGAATCATCAAATCGAAACTTTGTTGGAGTTTTTATGAATTCTCTATCTACTCCCTTTACGATAGTGAAAAATTGTGAATGTACATCTAATTAAACTTATTATTTGATTATTTGGAAATTTTTAATATACATTTCTTTTTAAATGTAGCTCATAAGATTCAGAACACTATATCTCAATGTATTGGAGACTTGCCTACCAAACTTGATGTTTCTAATAGTATTACTACAATTAGTGGTGATAGTGTTGTACATGATACGCCAAATACTTCAAATGTTTTGGCTGTAATTTTTGACTCTGCTAATGAAGTAGTTAATTCAGGTTATTGTTTGTCGTTTGTTTATTCTATATATATGTTCTCTTTGAAATGAATTTATTTTATATGATTGTTAATTAACTGAATTTATTTTATTTGATTAGGTAATTTACAACATATCGATGCTACTGTTTTGAGTACTGTGACTGGTACTGGACAAAACTTACAATGTAATTCTATGGTAATATAGGAACTCATAATATTATTTTATAAATGCGAAATACATACAAAGGTTAACATATTTATATCTTTTTTTTCAGTATTAATTACTCAATCCTTATAGTTTTTTGGATATTATATTTAATGTTTATTTTTTTGAATATTTATTGCATAATATATTTAATGATTGTTAGCTGAATTTATTATTTTTGAATTGGTATTCTGCAACAGATGGATTCTACCGTATTAAGTACTGTGACTGGTACTCTGATGCATGTACACGTTCATCTGCTCAACTACATACCCTGGAATTCTTGAATGGGTTGCGATGCTCAGGTATTCCTAATCATTCACTTACTCTTAAAGATGGTTCTCCAGTAATGCTGTTGCGAAATATAGATCACTCCATTGGTTTGTGTAATGGGACCAGATTGGTTATTACTAGCAGAGCATGTTGTTGAAGCATAAATATTGTGTGGAAAAATATGGGTACTCGAGTGTTGATCCCTAGATTATCAATGACACCATCAGATCCTCGGTTGCCATTTAAGTTTGAAATTAGGCAATTTCCACTAATGTTGTTTTATGCAATGACAATAAACAAGAGCCAAGGACAAAGTCTGTCTAATGTTGAACTATTTTTAAAGAAACCTGTTTTTGTACATGGGCAGCTCTATGTAGCTCTATCGAGAGTTAACAACCCTAATGATTTTAAAGTTGTTATTGTTGATGATAAGAGAGATTATTCTTCTTCAACATCAAATGTCGTATACAAGGAAGTTTTTAAGAATTTGTAACTTTTATATATAATGGATATTTTATTTTTATGCGTAGCTAAAAAGGTGTTTATATATTTTGTAATGAATATGATAATCCACCTATAATATTGTTTCTTATTTTAATTGATTATTACCATCATGCTATTATTAAACTAAGTATATATCAAAATGAATTATAAATTTACTACAAAGTTAATTTTTGTAATAATATAACATTTAATTTATATTTTCAAATTTTAGACCGTGCATCGCACGGGTGGCATACTAGTATTTATAAAACCACATAAGGCGTCGGTTATCATATGTATTAATATTTTTTTAATACTAAACGACGTCGGTTTTGGTTAAAAACCGATGTCGTTTTTTTTTTTTTTTTTTTAAAGTATAAGATACGACGTCGGTTATCCTTAATAACCGACGTCGTGTCCTATTATTTTTTTTAAAGTATAAGATACAACGTCGGTTATCCTTAATAACCGACGTCGTATCCTATTATTTTTATTTTTAAAAAATTAAACGACGTCGATTTTTCTTAATAACCGACGTCGTTTATTATTCTTAAAAAATAAAAAATACATACGGCGTCAGTTTTTACAACCGATGTCGTATCATTTATATACAACGTCTGCCAGATTGGTGTCGATTTTTAACCGACGTTAAAAGTGCTAAAAAACCGACGTTAAAGGTGTTTTCTGTAGTAGTGGATCTCTCTTTTTTAACCCCCCCGGATCTCATTCTCGGGGCAACCCGACTTCACGTGGATCTCCACGCTTGTTTGAAGACGGTGCAATGGTTGCCCCATATCCTAGCAAGATGGCTATCCTCGGATCTTATCTCTAGGAGTGTCCAAACATTTTTCTTAAGCCTTTTTTTCAAACTTTCACCATTTCAACCCCTCATGTCTTTTACTTGGGAATCGGGATTTACTCACATTTCTCACGAAAGGCTCACCTTTTACCCCATGCCCTACCAGGATTAGTTCAATTCTGGGCTTCGCTTTCATTTATCTTTCTAAAATTAAGGGGTGCACACTCCCACTTCGATAGATCATTGACTAAGGCCTAAGCAAAATAAGAGGTGAATATCATGCAAGCATACAAGATTTTAAAACTCATTTGGTCTAAGCAATTGCTTGGTAAAGAAGGGGTACTTCCCATGGATATTCAAAGAAAAAAAAATTTGTATTTTTGGCATATGATTAACATTCTCCCTAGATAATGTGAACAATGACACACTCACCAAATATCAAACACACCCATAAGACAAGACCAATAAATCAATCAAGCAAACAAGACAATTTAAGCATAACGTGCGTCCTTTCCACACTTTAAAACAAACATCGTCCTCGATGTTGCCTTGAGGATCAAGTGGAACAAAGGAACACGGTCATTCAGAATCAATCGAACCCTTTCCACACTTTAGAAGTGTTTCCGGGGATGTGGGGCATCAACAATATAGCATTTTGTGGGTGCGAAATAGCATGTGCTTATCAAGTATGCAAGGAACACATATAACAACTCAATTTCCACACTTTACAATTGAAAAACGAGGCATGAAAAGGTAAAAGGGATAAGAGGTTTACAACCAAGTAAGCATCCCTTCATTTCCACACTTTAAGCTTCCAACATCTCTTTGCCTTCGTTCTCCAAGCTACATGAAACAATGTTAGCGCAAGAAGACAACCAATTGACGTGCAATGGCCTGACGGAAGCTCTTTTAATGAAAACATAAATCCTAAAACAAGGTAAGTAACAAAAGTAATAAGAAAGATATGTAAATCAAGATAGGAGATGATTCTTGGCACGACCAAACCTTGGAGACTCATAAAAGTTGGATGAACATGGACACGATGCTCAACAAGTTGTCAGGACCTGTCCACGTGGACACCACGCGTGTGTGTCCACGTGGATCAGCACTGGAAAGGTTCCACGCCTGTCACCATGCGTGTGGGCAAGCGCGGACAACATTGCTGATCACTTTCTTCGCACCCCGCTTTTGCCTTCCGCTTTTGATCCGGTTTAGCTCAATTCGTCATGGCTTAGCACCAAAATTACCTGCAATGTTAGCTCAAACAAGGCTATTCTAAAAAGAAAATCGCTAATAAACAAAGAGAAAGAAAAAGTAAACAAGAAATAAAGTTCTAACATCTAAGGATAACGTTGGGAATGCCTCCCAAGCGCGCCATAGTTTAACGTCTCCTGGCCAGACGTGGTGTGCTCTATCCTTCGAAGCACACTGATTTTGGGACCTTACCAAGCGTCCCGTGAACCTTAGCTTCAAGGTATGTCCCAAGATGAGGAACATCCTTGAATTCCCACGCAAATAAAGGAAGAACAATATTTATGGTTGGAAGACTTTTAAGCTCAAACACCCTCCTTAATTCTTCTAGGATGGTGTGTACTTCCTTTTCCTCTTCCTCTCTTCTCCCCCTAAAGATCTTTTCGTTTGTAGCACTCTCTTTATACCATATCTCCTCACTCCCTTTCTCAATTTCGGTTTTAACAAGGTCTTCCATTTCAACTTTCTCCATAAGATCAAACGTGAAAATTCCATCATTTTCTATCATCTCTTCCTCACATTCTCTTTGCTCATTTTCCCACTCAATTTTCTCCATTATGTCAAAAATGAAAATCTCTATGGATTCCACCATCTCTTCCTCACAAGAGTAAAATGAAACATCATCCCCCTCACTAGTCAACTCATTTTCTCCCAAGTCAAAGGATTCATCTTTCAAAAATTTAAAACAATCATATTTATCTTTAAACAAAAGAGAATCCTTACAATTATCAATCAATTTATCACAAGTTTCTATGGAATTATTCTCCCGAAAATTAAAGCAATCATAATCACAAGTAGTAGAAATATCAAAGCAAAGGGAGTCATCCTTAAAAGAATTCGAATTATCACCCTCAAATGAATCAACACTTTCACACTTATTAATAGGATCATCAACAACAAAGCCTATGGAATCATCCTCCCGGAAATAAAAACAATTAGTATCACAAGCATATAGATCATTATTGCATTTCAAAAGGGAGTCATCCACACAAGTGTCAAGGGTGTTTTCAACAAGAGCACAAGGATTTTCAAGAATATTAACGCAAGAAGGATTAAGAATGTTACCAAATATCGGCTCTTCATCTTCCCACACCATCTCAATGTCATCATCCTCACTTTCCATCTCTACCTCCTTTTGATTTCTAATTTGAAAATTGGAACTTCTTCAAGCACCGGGGCATTGTCTATCGTTTTGCTCTTTTTCAACCTCTTGTACAATTCTTGGATGGGCTTCCGAAGTCGGGGGATCATCTACAATGAGGTAGTTAACCCGTAATGAATTTGCCTTCATGAGCTCCTCTATCATAGATAGTATTTTCGTTTCAACCTCTTCTAATGGAAGTCCTTCCTCCCGGAAGGTAGCAAGATAGTCTTTCAATTCGCTCTTGATTTCGGCTTTTAAATTAGCCGTGTCCTCCTTGGCCATCTTTGTGAATACTTCTATTTTTTCTTTTAGAATCTCAATTTTGTCCTTGGCCGAGGGGATATAATCACAAGGATTGAGTGGGGTAAAATATTGAATGGAAGGTGATGTTTCAAAGAAATTGGTAGTATTGTTTTCTTCGTGAATTTGTGATGAAAGTGGGTAGTGGGTGTTTGGGTGGGAGTTGGGGAATAAATTTGGCTCGCGAGTATAGCTTGGGTCAATTTTTTCATCATTTGGACAATCTTACTCTCTATATTTTGGGATATATCTTTAGAGCTTAACGAGTCATTTTCTTGAAAATTGAGTGATTGTGAAGGTTATTTTCTTGGAAAGGTGGAGGTGGTGTTTCATATGGGTGTGGGTGATGATTGTGTGTATGAAATGGATAAGGATAGGGAGGTGGTAAGTAGTGGTGTGGAAATGGGTAACGATTTGGAGGTGGGTAATGATATGTTAGTGGAGGGTAAGTATAGGTAGAATGGGGGTAATAGGGATATGGTTGGGGTAGAGGATTTCTATAAGATTGTTCTCCATGATGTGGGTAACCATGGGGATTCATTTGAGCACTCATTGGCAAGCTTTCAAGCGATTTTCAACAAAATTTTCCTGCACAAAGCTTAGCCAACAACAAATATTTGCAACTAAAAGTAGTTGCAAGTGAGCAATAAAATATTCAAAGCAAATAAGCTCACTTCTTCAATCAAGTATCCAAAAATAAGAAAACAAAATAAACAAAAAGAAAGTAATTCAAGAACTCTTAAAAATCAAACTTTAGTGGGAGTGATGTTGTGAGTTTTAGTGGGAGTGAATGTGGTGTGGAAGGTGTTAAAACGAAGAGTCAAGACTCCTCGAGTGTCGTGTCTCTCAAGGATGACAAATTGGAGTGAATTGGTGTTGGCATTTAGGATGTTGAGATGTAAGAGTTACAAGAACTAGTTAAGAACAAGAGAATAACACTACTACACAGATGGTTTTTAACGTCGGCTAAATGGACCCTTTAACGTCGGCTAAAAGCCGACGTTGATTTGGCCGACGTTGTAAGGTACACATACGACGTCAGTTATATTATAGTCGACGTTGAAAGTATTACCTACAACGTCGGCTAATAAGAATAGCCGACATTCTAGATAATTAAAAAAAATTAAAAAAATACCTACAACGTCGGCTATTTAGACTAGCCGAAGTTTTAGATGATTTTAAAAAATTAAAAAATACCTACAACGTCGGCTAATAAGAATAGCCGACGTAGGTAATTAAAAAAATACTCTCTCTGTCCCATTTTACCTGTCATGTTTACTATTCATTGGTCAAACCAACTTTTTTCTTCATTGCTTATTTTCTTTAATAATTTTTAAATTTGATTTTTTGTATTTAATAGTACTTTTCATGTAGTTTTTAAATATATAAATTTTATATGCTAATACTAAACATAATATTATGAAAAATTGAATTAAAAATAACTTCAGTCAAGCCTCGTTAACCGAACCAGACAAACAAAATGGGACGGAGGTAGTAATAAAATACCTTATAACGTCGGCTAATAAGAATACCCGACATTGTAGGTAATTAAAAAAAATTAAAAAATACCTACGACGTCGGCTAATTAGACTAGCCGACGTTGTAGATAATTTTAAAAAATAAAAAAATATCCTACAACGTCGGCTAGTCTAATTAGCCGACGTTGTAGGTATTTTTTAAAAAATCAAAAAATACCCTACAACGTCGGCTAGTCTAATTAGCCGACGTTGTAGGGTATTTTTTTTAAAAAAAATATTCAATTTATTTTTCTATTTACACCCAAAACCTACTCAAATACATATAGCTATCACAATCACATCCAAAACCTATACAATTTATATTTATAATATGAAATAATATAAAAATTAATAAAAACAATCAATCTCACAATTGATACTAATTAATAATACAAGTTCAATAAAAAATTATCAATATCAATTCATAAAAGTAATAATCTTCTCACAACCAAAAGCAATAAAAGCAATACATCTCACATTTCTAATTGTCAAGTCCTCGGATTAATGCTTCTGCAATTGTGCCAGGTCCAGCCTAAACCATTGTCAAGTACAAATCGATTGGTAAAATAATCGGAGAGTCGAGATAATATAGACGAAACATAATGCAGAGTTGCAGACAATTAACAACAGATAGAGCAGTTTTTCATCTAGAATGACATTCACTATATTCTAAAGAAATCCTTAAAAGAAAAGTTTAACTCTTTTTAAAGAGTTCTTGGGAAGGATTCTGATGCAAAGGACTTGTGCTAGAAAAGTTGTTATCTTCACTGTCACTCAATTTTTTACACCCAGGTTGGATAGAATACAAATACTGAACTAACAAAAACAGGCATAAGTACCCATGCAGAAAAATGGTTACACTCAACTTATTAGGCATACTATCATTACTCAATGTCTCAATCCATTACAAGAAAAAACCACTCACAGTTTCCCTGTATCAAAAGCCCTTGCACATCATAGATGTCACTCTTTGCTAAATAGTGATTTATTAGTAAGTACACCACAGACTCCAGAGCACAGCAGTGAATATTTAAAGATTAAAATCAACTAGAATGTAAAGAAGCTGAGGAACTAAAGTGAGCAAGAGTTAGTACCATATGCAGGGGGATTTGCAATAATTGCTTGAACCCTAAAAGGCTGTCCTGTTTCTATATCTGGTTCTGTACAAGCTGGAAGAAGTGACTAGATAATGGCCTTTATCTGTTTTCTTTGAACTGAAATCTCTCCAGGTGCTGATGGAACGAGTCTTTTGTTCCTGGCCATATCTACAATTTCATTGAAGACCAGAATCAGTCGCAAGCAGAATGTATCTGTATTTCTCTATTTAAAATGAGCAAGGAACTTGAACTAATAGTTAAGTATTTAAGTAATAAAAAGACAAGATTGTAGGCAGTGGCTAAAAATTTTGGTGAGGGACTTTCCAGATTGCACCTTTGGGTTTAATAGCCATGACACTTTGTCTGTTTTAAAATTAAAATCTCAACTACAAAATACTTAAACACAAACATAAAATAAAATACATGTATGTCAAGGAGCTAAACATAAATCCAGTTTTGCTTGTTAGAGTTCTAATGCAACCAAACAAAAAAAAAATGTAGAATGTAATGAAAAACACTACATATTGAAAACCTGCGAAAATAAAACATAAGACAAGAATTTTAAAACAACACATCATTACATATTGAAAAACACTATGAAAGGAAACAAAAACTAAAAACAGATGATATTATCATACTAACTAGCTGGAGAAAATCATAAATTATAGCATTAAAGAGTAATATAATCAATCTAGAAGCATGGGGTAGTAAGGAGCTGAGCCAAGATTTGTTTGAACACCACCATCAATTCTAAAGTTTAAATTTGCCAACAGAACAAAACAATTTGTTTTAGCTAACCAGTCCAGGGCCATAAATTCCTATTTTCAAAAGCTTAATCTCTGAATAAAAAGATTACAGATTTATAGGAATATAAAGGTAATGCTTTAGAAATGCAATTTCAACCTTACCCTGTATTCATCACCAAATTCCAGCTTGAAGGCATCACGAATCGCCTCTGCCGAAGCACGGTGGCCGCCACCGGTGTCACTCATGAGAATCAACACATTCTTGGTCCTCTCAGCTCCAATCTGCACCATTTCCATAGTATCATCTTCTTCCTGAACGTCATACTTGCGCCTCTTCTGGCTGCAGCCGCCAAATCCATAAACCCCAACTCTCCCCAACACTGTGTGCATCGATTTTCGAGGCGAATTCACTGCGTGATGTGGAGCCGCGGGCGAAGGCGGAGGGGAGGCGGTGGGTGAAGGCAGAAGGTGGAGCCGCGGAGGGGAGACGAGACAGTGGCCGGTCGGCGGCGGCTGATCGTCGGCGGTCGTCGATTGCGTAGGGGTGGCAGAGCCGCAGAGGGAAGGCGGAGGCAGAGGAGAATACGCGGCGGACTTGTAGCGGCGGTGGATGGCGGCGAGGGGTTGTCGACGATGGTGGAGGAGAGCGACGGCGGTGGAGGTGAGCGACGGCAGTGCGAGAAGTTTAGGATTTTAAGGTCTGAAATTTTGGTATGAAATTGGCGGTCCTTAACCTTATGAAAAAACCTACGACGTCGGTTATTTATAGTAACCGACGTTGTAGGTTAAAATTAAAACATTCAACGCGATACGACGTCGGCTAAACTCCTAGCCGACGTCGTATCGCGCCGATGGCTGATTTCCTATGCGATACGACGTCGGCTAACCTCCTAGCCGACGTCGTATCGCGGGGTTGGATTGATTTAATGCGAGATACGACGTCGGCTAGGTGTTTAGCCGACGTCGTATCTCGCAGTCTTCTTATGTCAAGCTTTTAAGGTCGGTTATTAGTAAATAACCGATGTTAAATAGTTTTTATTTATTTTTAATTAATTAACGAACCTTTAACGTCGGGTAATTATTTAGCCGACGTTAAATAGCCGACGTTATATGTGACTTCTGTAGTAGTGTAATAAGCATGGGTTTAGAGGGTACAAAACAAATTGAAAAGGGACAAGGGGGTGTGTGACTTAGTTAGTCCAAACGATTGATTATCCAAAGGGAATGCGGAAATGAGTTTCGGGAATGAACTCGGGAGTCACGGTATCAATACCAAGTGACGTCACACTTGGACTCTCAATCCTCATTCGGTTGAGGCATTTTATCAAACACCTTGTCTATCACTCCTCTCGGACCTCTTCCATTCGGACTAAGGGCAGAGATGTGGGTGAGTTTGGGACACCCCGAAATTTAGTGACCATTATTGTTACAAAATAATTTTGGTTCGTCACTATTTTGTTACAAAATTTAAATTTTAGCCAAAATTCTTCTAACCATTCATTTTCAGAAAAATTTCAGCTCGGCGCAGTCCGAAAGATTGATTCGGTAAAAATACTTCCCGAACTCCGTTTTACTTGAAATTTTTATGGTAGAACACTAACTTATAGTAATTTATATCCATAAAATATTTTTGTCATTTTTAGCTTCAAGTAAACACAGAAAATTACATTTTTGCCCTTGACAGTGTGGTGTCCATAATTCTTTTCTTTCTGGACCAGTTTTAGAAAAAAAATTCGAAAACTATACTTCTACTACTTGGATCGTTATGAAATTTTTTATGTAAGTTCTAGACTTGATAAACTTCATCTCTGGAAATTTTGGTATTAAAATACCCTACCTAAAATCTCTCAGAAATATTTTTATTAGACCAATTTTCTGCCATTTTTCTTATGTGATCCAAAAATATTTTGAAAATTAGTCTACAAATATTATTATATTGATAAAATATTTTTCATAATAAATATAATCCAGCATTTATATATGCACATATATGGTATTTATTGGTATATACGTTTTTATTATATACATATATATCTGTAATATTCTTCCCTAATCCTACCTATATATGCATAATATATTAATCATAAAATAAATGTAGGTACATACATACGTTACTTATAATATATATGTATATATACGTTACTTACTTTTACTAACCTAAACCTATACAGAATTCCTTAATCCCATCATTTTCATCTGATCACATTGAAACTTCCATTTTCCATCTCTCCCTCTTGATTATACGTACATATATGTAAATGAAAACTTCCAGAATTTATATAGCCACCCACCCTTTCGGTCTCTCCTTTCTCTTCCTCTCTCCAAACCAATTTCATCATATCTTCTCTTTCACTGTACGGTCCATTTTATCAGCAGCGACGGGGGAGTGGTTGGTGATGACCGGTGGCGGTTCTTTTCGGTGATGATCGGTGTCGTATAATGATGGTTTGAACCAGTAGAAATATGATGGAGGTGATTAGGTATGGATTATTATAGTTTATTGATAATGATTTGTTGATGATGCTGATTATGATTAATGGGAGATGAGAACGATAAAACAAATACTGGACGATGATGCTAGTGATGATTAAATATTGTTAATATGAGTGATGATGTTAATTATATGCAAATGATGGAAGTTGAAGTGAATTAGTGATACTGTTGATGTTTCGGCCATAGCTATTATTATTATTATTTTTAATTATTAATTATTAATATTAGGATTTGAATTTGATAATTGGAATAGTGAGTGGATGTCGAGAATGAATTTGATTCTAATGGTGAAAGTGTTAAAGGTAATGATTACTGTATATAAGATCATGGATTGTGATGAGGCATAATGGTGCTGATTAGAATAATTATTAGAGGATAATTATGATGTTGATTATGATTTAGTAATTATATATAATAGAATTGTTTGATTCAGGTTCCCTATCAAAGTGGCTAGGATGCTACTTGATTGATGAAAATTGTTGGACATCATTTGGTAAGATTTTATGTTCAGCAAAACTATTATTTTCCCTGAATATTGTATGTGTTGATATTATATATGTGATATTATATGATATATGCTATTCATGTGAACACAAGTACATTTATCGATAAATGGTAACATTGTGAGTGGTAATTTTCGAGATATCGAGAATGGGTCTCGATGTGTCGAGCCTGTGTGTTGAGTAAAAGAGTGGCTTAGAAATTTTGGTGTTATATATATATTAGTATGGTGAAATTGTATTAACACTGTTGTGGACTAAATATTTATTTTTGAGAAATTATGTGGAGAAAATGTGTTTTGAGAAACTCTATATATCTTTTGGAGAAATTATATATTTTAGAGAAAATTATTTTATTGGAGAAAATTGTATTTTTGTGGAGAAAAGTATTTATTTATTGAGAAATAATTTATTTTAGAAAACGATTATTCTATGTGGTGTTCAGTAAAGGTAATTACTGATCACTTGGGCTAATTACTACTCATTGGGCTTGGAATCCCATGAGGGTGTATCACATAGGTTATGATTCAGTTTCCAAATTGGTTGAGTGGTGGGGTAGCTGGTGTGCTACTTGGATCATATACTACCCAGTGGCTTGGAATACTCTGGAGGTGTAGATTCTAATTAAGTGAATTTGATGAGATTGTTAATTCTCCATTTATAAATATTAATTCTCTATACTATGAAAAGTGTACATCCACATATGTATTTTGGAAAAGTATAAAAGTATACAAGTTTTGAAAATACAAAATCCAAGCCTATATTTTACGGGGTGAAGTGATTCTTACTTAGCTTATGCTAATTTTTGTCTACACCTTGTTTTTGTATGAAATGATTTTTACAGGTGAATATGAATAAGGATTCAAGTTGAGAACGAGTTAGAAGGAATTAAGAATAGACCCATTGGAGAATCATTATTTGAGAAGCTTTATGGTTGTATAATATTTTCCTTTATTGTATTATAAGTTGGTTTTGAGTTCAGTGTATTTGGTTTTGTAATTAGCCTTAGCGTTTGGGTATAAGAAAGATACCTAAGCGTGGCGGTAACACCCGTTTTCATTTGGTTAGTAAATGCTTCCGCGATTGTATTAGTAAATTTTCAATTAAGAGAAAAATATTTAAGGAAAAATTGGTTATGAAAATTGGGGTGTTACAGAGTTGGACTCGTGAGAGGCCGCAATCGCACACACACTCACTTTCCTAGAGTCTACTAACTATCCCGGCCGGAAATAGAAGCAAAGCACAAAGAACTTCAACTACACAAGACTAAACCCACTTCATCATTTTCACATTCATATGACAAAATTCAAGCATCAATCATAGGATCTAACATGGGGCACACACACCCCTCAACTAATCTACTCAAGCATTATCAAATCAAAGATTAAACAAAGCAAAATAACCAAATCAATAGATTAAAGTTGCAATCTTTAAAGAACAAAAGTTTTAGCAATATACCTAGGGATCAATGGAGCTACTCCATCTTCCTTTCATCCTTCATCTTGCTTCTTTAGTCTATGGAAATTCTATTTATCTAATATACTCTAAAGAAGAGAAAAAGGATTTCCCCCAAAGGGGAGAAAACTCAAAGAACTCTATCTAAAGGGAATTGGGAATCCACTGAAAAACCTATAAAGGCCATATATATAGCCTCCGAAATCTCACCCTAATTATTTCCGCGCTATGTCGCGTCCACGCGCGTCACCATGCGTGTGGGCGTGCGTGGGAGCATTCCAATACGCAACCACGCGTGCAAACATGCGTATTGGCGTGCGTGGTGAAGTTTGCTTCTGTTGTCTTCTTCTATGTTGTAGCTCTTGAAGATACGGTTCCATAGCCACCTGCCTTGCCTCATTCGGACATTCCTAGCTCCGGTTACGTCCGTTTTACTAAGGTGTCGCCGGAATGCCCTGCAAAATTTAAGATTTGTGCAAATTATATTGAAACACACATGATTAGTCCCTAGACCTATATGCAATGAAATTACCCTATCTTAGTTTGTTTTTAGGCCTAATGGACATCTAACATAGAATATTTCACACCTAAATGACCCCAAAAACACGGCTACTTTTGGGAGTTATCACTATCTAACCCTAATCTAAAAATGAGAAGTGAAAATTTGACAAAAGACTCCTTCCTCCTAGCTGAAATGTCCCTTAAATACTAAAATATTGCGCAGGGTTCTAGAGGCCGTCCATGCCAGTTCACACGCGTGTGGGCAGGCGTGGATTTTCACTGTAATAATTCCACGCCGCTCACACGCGTGGTGAGGCTTGTGGACGCGAACTTCTCCGTTTTAGTTTCCTTTGTTGTTTTTGCCTTGATCTTCGCGTGTCCTTGTGTGGATTGGTTCTTCTCTTCATCGTTCACGCTTTCCTTGGTTGATTTCAGCCATTGATCCTGTGGAAATCCTTCAAAACATACCACACAAAGTTCTTTTGTAATTTGTTAGCAAAATAGCATGAAAATACATGGCCGCATCCTTCAAAACTTTGTTTAGGCAAGAAATCAACTTAATTAATTCTAGATAATTAGGTACTTTTGGCGTCTATCAATACGGTAAATAAATACATAATAATAAATACGTAGTTTTTTTTTTTGAAATATAGCGATAAAAACTACCTAAATTGAGAGTCCAACACCACCCGCCCTAATTCTACTCCATCCCAGTGACTTCTGTAAAACCTATCGTAGTTCCCAGTTACAGTCCAGCACCGGCCACCGCGTCGCTGTCCATTGCACTGCCGCCCACTGTAAAATATATCGCAGGTCAGTTTTTTTTTTTTTTTTTTTGAAAATTCTTTTGGGTTTTTGTTTTCAAATATGATGAAATTTGTTTTTGGGTTTTTATTTTAAAGAATGAATTTGTATTAACAGTGAGCAGACAAAATTTAGTTACATTAACAGTAATAAAGAATCGACACACTATTAAAACACTCAGTTTATCGTAGTAGAAGTTGATGCAGTTAGCTCACTGCACTTGTGAGAACCTTTATGGCAATGTCAATGGCATTTCCAACAGATCATTTGAAAAAAAGAGCTAATCTTGGTTCATGAGTGTTCATTGTATTGTTGAACACATATGGAACTTTTCTCAAGAGAAGTTTTGGCTATTACAGACATGAAAAGGGCAATAGTGCATGTTCAATGTAGACAAGTAAAAGTAAGGTGCATAAGCTTTTTATTAATTTAAGGAGATATAGTCAAAATCAAGAAAGTAAAGTTGATTGCAAAATAAACAAGCGGTGATAGTATGACGAAAATATATTATGCATGTTGTAAAAGTTCTTATCATAGGTAGGGTATTATAGGAGGTTTGTCCCGGGTTTCTCCAAGATAGCGCAACCCACAACGCATTTTAAGAAGAAGATTACACCCTTTAAGTGGGATAGCGAATGAGCTGAAGCTTTTCAAGAACTGAAGAAAAGATTGACGTCTGCTCCAGTTTTGACCCTACCATCCGAAACCGAGGGATTCGAGGTGTTCAATGATGCGTCAAAGAAGGGCCTAGGGTGCGTGTTGATGCAGCAGGGCAGGGTAGTGGCCTACGCGTCCCGACAGCTTAAGAGTCATGAAGAGAACTACCCCACGCACGACTTGGAGCTGGCCGCCGTGGTCTTTGCATTGAAGATTTGGAGACACTATCTTTACGGGGTACAGTGTAAGAGTTGAATATGCGACAAAGGCGTTGGTTGGAACTTATTAAGGACTATGATTTAATCATTCAATACCACGAGGGAAAGGCGAACGTAGTGGTAGATGCGCTGAGCAGAAGGACTAGACATTCGCTTAATGCCAGGTGGGTGCTCGCAGACGACTTGTGTAAAGAATTTCAAAAGATGAATATCACAGTGGTAGATGAGGGACATATGGACGAGGAGATCCGACTCTTCAACATGCAGATTTTACCTGCATGGCTTGACGAGATCCGAAGGAGCTAGATTGGCGACGCCCGATTGAGCAAGTTGAGAGCCAGTTTGATCGATGGCAAGAAAGGACCCTTTGAGCTACATCCCGACGGCAGTTTGCGTTATCAAGGGCGTTCGTGTGTGCCAACCTCGTGTAAGGAGCTGAAGAAACAGATATTCGAAGAAAGTCATCATACCCCATATTCAGTACACCCTGGTGGTGACAAGTTATATAAGGACATGAAGAAACTGTTCTGGTGGCCTAACATGAAAAAGGAAGTAGCCGACTTCGTGAGCCGATGTTTGAATTGTCAAAGGGTTAAGGCAGAAAGGTGTAAGACTAAGGAAATGCTGCGACCCCTAGAGATACATGAAGGGAAGTGGGATTCAATCTCGATGGATTTCGTGGGTGGGTTGCCGTTGACCAAGACAGGGAAGGATAAGATTTGGGTGATTGTGGATTGCCTCACCAAGATAACCCGTTTCATCGCTATGAAAGAGGCCTGGACTATGGATCAACTGGCAAAGGCTTATATCAAACAAGTTGTAAAGTATCATGGAGTACCCCGCGACATCGTGTCTGACCGAGACTCAAGGTTCTTGTCACAGTTTTGGAAGTCACTGCAGGCAGCTTTTGGTACTAGGCTGAAGATGAGCACTGCTTATAGACGCCAAAAGTACCTAATTATTCAGAACTAATTAAGTTGATTTCTTGCCAAAACAAAGTCTTGAAGAATGCAATTATGCGTTTTCGTGTTATTTTACTAATAAATTGCAAAAGAGTTTTGTGTGGAGTGTTTTGAAGGATTCCCATAGGATTGAAGGCTGAAATCAACCAAAGAGAGCATGGACCAGTGAAAAGAAGAACCAATCCACACGGGGACACACAAAGACCAAACTGAAAACAACAAAAGAGGCGAAAACGGAAGAATTCACGCCCACGAGCACCACCACGCGTGTGAGCCGGCGTGGAATCATTCCAGTGATCGTCCACGCCAGTCCACACGCGTGTGAGCAGGTGTGGACATGCACCAGAATTCTGCGCGATGTTTTAGTATTTAAAGGACATTTCAGCTAGGAGGAAGGAGTCTTTTGTCAATTTTTCACTTCTCACTTTAGGTTAGGGTTAGATAGGATTAGGGAGAGGAGGAAGTGCTCCTTGGAGAAGAGAACTTGGATCTCCATAACCTTGAGATCCTTTTGGGTAACCTCTTTCATTGAAACTTGTTTTCTCTTTGGAACTCTCTCGCTTTTTCCTTTGTCCTAAAGTTATTTGCTTTTACTTGATCTTGTAAATATGCTTTTCTATTTGAATGAGATGATGTTGTTAAAGCCTATGAAGGGCTAATCCCTAGGATTGGGGCTATGAAGAATGGAGATCTGGTGTTCATGATCTAAAATTTATGAATGAGTTTAATTTCCTTGGGGAATGTTGAAATTGTTTGTATGCTTTGTATGATCTTGTTAGATCGAGGGCCCCAATCTCTTCAAGAGTATAGGATCATCTCTTTGGCGAGATATCGCAAAGAGATGTAGCCCACTACCCACATCTCCCACTCTCAATCTGAGAAGATGAGATCCGGAGGGAACTTGTAGACAAAGTGTTTAACAAAATTCCCCACCCGACTGAGGATTGGGAGTTTGAGTGTGACGTCACTCAGGACAATGTTCCAAGCTCCTTCAACCATAACTCGATGGAAATCAATCCTCTACCGTATGCTTCGAACCAATCTCCATGACATTCTAGCCCCCATCCGCTTTTATTCACATTTACTTTCCTTAAATCTTCCAAACCTGTGCACCCTTACTACTTCATTTCACCAATCTCTATATGCTCAATGTTAGGAACATCATGTAATAGGTTTTGATGATACCAACTGTAAGTGAAAATCCCTAAGTCTCGAAAGATAGGAATCAATGTAAGTTCGACAAGTAAACTAAGAGCGAAAATACAACCGGGTAACTTGAGCTCAACTCGGAAAATATTTAAGCTTGAGGTAAACTTGTATGAACATCTTAGAAGAATCGTGTTGTAATCTCATAGACAGATCAGTAGAAGGCACGAGACGACACTGGAGGAATAAGGGTCTGCGAGACATCAACTAAGTCTCGAGACATAAGCACAGTTCGAGAGGTAGTACCTCTCGATACAACCATCCAGTTCGAGACATAAGTAGAGTTCGAGAGGAAGAGCTCTCAATGCTTGGGTTCGAGACATCAAACAATCGAGACATCAACCTTGGTCTCGATAAACTGACACTTCTCCAGTAATGCTGAATGACAGTCAGGAAGCATACTTAAAGTTTGGAGAAGAAGAACATCATGGAGATAAAATAATGAAGAGGTGCCGAACGTGAGTTTTCAAAATGGACGGAAATGGATGACACATCAGATTTCCACCACAAACGGTCAAAAGGTGCACAAATGCTGAAGTGATCTGATTCCCTACAAACAAGGAATAATGGGAATATAAAAAGAGTAACTTTTACCAAAAGACGAAAGTGGAGCATGGACTCAAGAAAGTGAACTATGGAATATTCACTACAAGACAAGAGGTTCAAGTTACAAGATCACCACTCCATGAAATATGCTGAAAAGATGCAAGTCCCATACACATCATGGGAGACAAATTTCAAACGGAATAATTTTCCCTCCAACGGAATTATTCCTCAACTCTCATATAAAAAGGACGTGAAGACACAACGGAATTACACAGCATGCGAGATTTTTGACATATGGGGATTAGACTTTGTAGGACCATTTTCGGATTCCAAAGGTTTCAAATATATCCTTATAGCAGTAGATTACGTATCAAAGTGGGTTGAAGCAGAAGAACTTCAAAACAATGATGCCAGGAGCGTAACAAGATTTCTAAAGAAATTATTCACAAGATTTGGAGTGCCACGGATTGTAATTAGCGATAGGGGAACACACTTCCTGAATGTGCCCATGCGGAGATTACTTCAAAAGCAAGGCATACAACATCGGGGAGGAGTCCCGTATCACCCTCAGACTACCGGGCAAGTTGAGAATGCAAATAGAGATATCAAGACCATCTTGGAAAAAACAGTGGCTCGGCACAGAAAGGATTGGGCTGACAAGCTTAGCGATGCTTTATGGGCTTTTCAAATTGCTTACAAGACGCCAATAGGGACTGCTCCATACAGATTGGTATATGGCAAAGCATGTCATCTCCCGGTTGAGATCGAACATAAGGCATATTGGGCCATTAAAAAATTGAATGAAGATCTAACCATAGCAGGACAGGAGAGAATGTTTCAATTGAATGAATTGGAAGAATGGCGTTTTCTTGCCTATGAGACATCCATATCTTACAAGGAACGATCAAAGTTTTATCATGACATGCACATCAGGAAGAACAAAGAATTCATTGAAGGAGATAAGGTGTTGTTATTCAATTCCAGACTGCAACTATTTCCTGGAAAACTCAAATCACGATGGACGGGGCCATATATTGTTACAAAGGTTTTTCCGTATGGAACTTTGGAAATCATGCATCCCGAAAAAGGAACTTTCAAAGTAAACAACCACCAAGTCAAGAAATATTATGGGATGGAAAATACGCAGGGGATAGTCCAGTGTTGCAGGCTAGTACCCTGGGATGTTGAGTAACAAGATTCTCATAACATTGTCGTCGGGCTAAAGACGTTAAACGTAGCGCTGATCTGGAGGCAACCCGTTATTTACCTTGCTTTATTATTATCTTTACCTTATTCTGTCAAATAACCCTCCGAGTTGGGATTCCCTATTTTTTAGATTCTATATTTCCATGCAGATCTCGTTGCAAGAACATGAGAGTCATCTATTCAAGCATTATAAGCGATATGACGTGGGATGCTTACTAGGTTCTTTACCTCTTATCCCTCGTCTATTTATTATGTGAACCTCATGTTATCATTTTAAAGTGTGGAAAAATGCATGTTTTGTTGTCTCTTTGTTTCATTATATTCTGAGTTAACATCGAGGACGATGTTTGGTCTAAAGTGTGGAAAGAGCTGTGCTTAAAATGAAAATTTTATTAAACAAACTCTATCTCATTTGTTTGAAAGATAATCAAGCCACAAGCATGTGTTGTTATTCATTCTATCTTTGGAGAATGCTAAATCTGTGCCAAAAAGTTTTCTCTTTGAATGACCTTGGAAGTACCCATATCTTGACCTTTAAAATTTGAAAATTTGCATGCTTGTTTGATATTCGCCTCTTATTTTGTAAAGACCTTAGTTAAGGATCTCTCGAAGTGGGAGTGTGCAACCCCTAATTTCAGAAAGATAAGTTAAGCGAAGCCCGGAATTGAATAATCATAGAATAGAACATGGGGCAAAATGTGATACCCCGGAATTTTAAACCCAAAATTTCTTGTGATCGTAGCATCGCATAATTTCGCGGTGTACTCAACCTAGCCCAATTTTGAAGGTTAGTCTGGAATAAATTTTTAGTTTCAGAAATTCTTCTATCTGGATTATTTTCCACCGAAACTTTATCTGTTTGGACCACAACTGATATGTTGTGGAGATATTTTATTATTTTATTATTATATATGTTTGGATAATCATCCACATATATTATTATTATTATTATATATATGTTAATTCGTATATATATATACCTATGTGATAAGGGAGAAATCCCATTTCTTCATTTCCATTTCATTTCCTCCATTCTTCATCCCCAATTTTGTGAGAAAGAGAGAGAGAGAGAGAGAGAGAGAGAAGGAAATTTCAAGCTCCAGTCGCAATTTGTTCGGTAAATTTCTATTTTAATCGGTTCAAAAGCTTTGTATTCCTTCCTAAAGCTTGAATCTATGCTTAGTTTCTTAACACATGATGTTTTGGTGTTGATTTGATCCTAGGGTTTTAAGGTGAAAGTTGGGGAAAATATCCAAGAATTTCTTCCTAAAGTGTTAGTAAGCCTTATCAAGGTAAGGAATCCCTTTATTTGGTTGAGGTTATTTGAAACTAGATAATTGATAGCTAGGTTATGAATTTTGTATACATGTTTGTATGTGTAATATATATGTAAATGTAAGTTATATAGTATATATGTGATTTTTGTATACATATTCATAGCTTGTATATGCATGTGGGTGTTATACTTAAGTCCATGTAAGTTTATATGTATGAGAAAGATGGAAAAACAAGCTTGTAGTACACTGTTTTTACTGCCCAGAAATTACAGAACAGGAAGGACGCGGCACTGGACGCGCGTCCAGCGCGCGTCCAGCGCGCGTCCAGTGGGCGCTGTTTGTGGCCGACCGGCCGGACGCGACGATCGACGCGCGTCCGGCGGGCGTCCGGCGTCCGGCGGGAGTCCGGCTTCCGGTGGCGTGGACGCGCGTCCGTCGGCGCGTCCACGGCGCATCCGTGACGGGTTCCGACAGTGTGTTCTTCTGTGTGTCCAGATTTGTGTAGATCTGTTCGGGGAATCATGAGGAAATAGTTGTTGAACGATTGTGTATTATGGAAATTTATATTATATATATATAGTATGTATATACGTGTAGTATAGTATATATGTATATATATGTGTATTATGTATATATATGGAAACCGTATGGTATGTATATATACGTGTGATGTGTGTATATATGTACATATATGAGTATGTATGTATAATTAAATAAAGTGTTGTAGTATGTATATATTTGGTATGTGTACTTTATGTGAATATGCATAAATGTGGAAAGTGTTATGTTATATGCATATATACAAATGTGTAGTGTGATGATGGAAAATGTTTTGAGAAACAAGACTTTGAACCAAGTTGAGAATGGGAATTGATTTCAAAAGGGGGACTTGATTTTGTGGAAAATGTCCAAAAAGTGATTTTGACTCAAGGAAAGGGAAAAGGAAGGAAAATGTTTTCAAACCTTTGTTCTAGTAAAAGTGGTGAAGGACCTTGTCTTGTAGCCTACGGGATAAAGATGAGCTTAAAATGCCTCACCCGTATGGTGGTTATGTTATTGTATGACCAGTTCATACTGTTGTGGGCGAAGTCTATTCGCCGAGTACTATATCACCCGGAAGGAAAAGGGTCTCCTGCGGGGGTGTGCACACTTAAGTATAGTATCTCTATTTTCGGGTAGGTGTCGTTCTTATGAACCTAGTGAGGCTAGCTAGGAATCATTCCAACGCGCCTATAAGTCCAGGGGATCAGTATTAGACCGGGCGATGACCACTGAACCCGAGTTGAACGATCCAAGTGGTCCGTCAAAAGTGGAGAAAGGATACTCCAAAGGCTTCACACTCACTTTCTATCTAGAACCAAGTGGATTTTGAAGTATGAACGTAGTTACGCTGTAGCTACCGAAAAGAGATGATGAAAAGTGAAAATGCCCAAAGATTGTGGGTGGTTTGTCTTTGAGAAGTGAAAGATGAAAATGCCCAAAGCTGTGGGTGATCTATCTTTGAAATGTGAACAGTGAAGAGAATGTCCTTTTGAGGAAAGGTTTTTCAAAAGAAAATGATTGAGAACAAAATGTGGAATTTGTGTATTTCCATTACTTGCTTATATGCTTAAATGGTTAGCAATATATGCTTGAGTAAGTAAATGATTATTATATAACCTCGTCTAGAGGAAAATGATTTAAGATGATGTTGAAGTTGTTGCCTATTATGTGTGCAAGTTGCTATGTGTAACTGTTGCAGGTAGAACCTCGACTGATGAGTAAGGATAGGGTTTTGATGTAACAATTTTTACAAAACCTTTATTTAGTTTTGAATAACCCGTGGATATCCTTACTTAGCCATCGCGCTAACTGCACTTCAATGTGTTTCTTATCAGATGCAGATCCGGATGAGCCTGAATAGGATGGAAGTTGGAAGAATAATTTCCATATGTATGTTATTTGATGTTGATGTTGTAGTTTGATGTTGTAAGTTTAGCCTGTGCACTTAGAGTGGAGTTTTATCAAAGAGGTGATAGAATTCACTCTAGGTGTGGCGGTGACACCCAGTTTTCTGTTGAGTAGATATAAGCTTCCGCTGATGTATCATTACTGATTTGTAATGAATGTAAGAGCAGAAAATTGGGGTGTTACACAAAAGGAGAGCTTTCTGTTGAGCATCGAGTGAAATATCCCTTCTCCCAAAGGAAAAGGCATGAGGGGTTGTTCGGAGAAAAGAGTAGAAAAGGCAAAAAGGCCAATCCCCGAGATAAGATACGAGGAAAGCCATCTCGCTAGGTGGTGAGCAACCATAGTCTTCAAAATACATAAATGTTATATCTGGAGTCGGTTGCTCACAATAAAATGGCCCTAGGAGATGAGAAAATTGAGATGAGGAAAGCCGCTTCGCTAGGGTTCAAGCACCCGTTGCACTGTCTTCGAAAAAGCATGGAGCTCCATGTGAAGTCGGGTCGCTTGATGATGTTACCCTAGGAAGTGAGAAAAATGAGTTACCGCCCAAGCCACTGGCGGAGAGAGGCCCACGGACCTATTTTCACTTACTTTTGCGTTGGGCTTTGGCGATAAGGGAGGCCGATTGATTAGGTTTTCTACGTCGTTCCCACTAGGGGGATCAACTTAAGGCCTTCGCACAATAAGAGGTGAATGATATTTTTGACTGTATGCTTGATATTGTGAAAACTACTTAACTGTCCAATTTGTGACCAACAGGGGTTTTGCTTTGTTTGAATATTCATAGCAGTGTAAGACACATTTTTATCATTCCTTGAAGATATTGTGAAAGATTTCACATCTCCTGGCAGATTGTGTTTTGAATGAATACTAATCGTTGCATTGAGCATATCTTTAGATTTGGGTGATTGTGGATCACCTCACCAACATAGCCCGTTTCATCGCTATGAAAGAGACATGGACTATGGATCAACTGGCAAAGGCTTATATCCAACAAGTTGTAAAGTATCATGGAGTACCCCGCGACATCGTGTCTGACCGAGACTCAAGGTTCTTGTCACAGTTTTGGAAGTCACTGCAGGCAGCTTTGGGTACTAGGCTGAAGATGATCACTGCTGATAGATGCCAAAAGTACCTAATTATTCAGAACTAATTAAGTTGATTTCTTGCAAAAACAAAGTCTTGAAGAATGCAATTATGCGTTTTCGTGTTATTTTACTAATAAATTGCAAAAGAGTTTTGTGTGGAGTGTTTTGAAGGATTCCCACAGGATTGAAGGCTGAAATCAACCAAAGAGAGCATGAACCAGTGAAAAGAAGAACCAATCCACACGGGGACACACAAAGACCAAACCGGAAACAACAAAAGAGGCGAAAATGGAAGAATTCACGCCCACGAGCACCACCACGTGTGTGAGCCGGCGTGGAATCATTCCAGTGACCGTCCACGCCAGTCCACACGCGTTTGAGCAGGCGTGGACAGGTACCAGAATTCTGCACGATGTTTTAGTATTTAAAGGACATTTCAGCTAGGGGGAAGGAGTCTTTTGTTAATTTTTCACTTCTCACTTTAGGTTAGGGTTGGATAGGATTAGGGAGAGGAGGAAGAGCTCCTTGGAGAAGAGAACTTGGATCTCCATAACCTTGTGTAACACCCCAATTTTCACATCTTGGATTTCTTACAAAATCCCAATAATACATTGCGGAAGCTTACATCTAACCAGCAGAAAACTGGGTGCTACCGCCACACCTAGAGTGAATTCTATCGCCTCTTTGATAAACTCCACTCTAAGTGCACAGGCTAAACTTACAACATCAACTAACCACATCAACATCCAATTTTAATACATATGGAATTAATTCTTCCAGGGTGTCTGTTCTAGGATAGAGTAGACCTCAACCTCAACTTCCATCTTATTCAGAGCTAATCTGTTAAGAGACACAATGAAGTGTAGTTAGCACGACGGCTAAGTAAGAATATCCATGGTCACTCAAAATTCAACAAAGGTTTTTAAAACACGTTTCTTAAGACAAAATCATTTCTTTCTCAATGGCGTTACAGAGTAACCCTTTTCTCATTTTTAAAACTTCCTTAGTTTCTTAGTAGTAAGCATGAGGCCTTTGGAGTATTCTCATAACTCCCACTCTGACCACTTGGATCATCAAACTCGGGGTCAGTGGTCATCACCCGGTCTAATACTGATCCCTTAGACGCCAGGTATGTTAAAACGACACCTGCCCGGATAACATAACGACGAATAGACTTCGCCCTACAGTATGAACTAATCATACAATATAACATAACGACGAATAGACTTCGCCCTGCAGTATGAATGAATCATACAATATAACGACCACTGGGCAACGACACTTAAAGCCACCCGTGGGTCAATCAAGGTCCTCCTCAACTTACTTTAGAAACTAAGGGTTTGAAAACATGATTCTTCCTTCAGTTTTTCTTTCTTAAATCATTCATTTTGGGCATATTTCACATTTGAGTCCAATACTTAAAATTGGCTACCTCATTAGCTGTAACCCCTCAGCTATTCCGATAAGTTTAGGGTTCGAAAAATATTTTTTTTAGGCTATGACATTTATGAGATGATCTCTCGATACTTCAGAAGGATTTTTATAAGTGAGACTAGTTATTAATAAGTTGCGATCTACGTACCGGTCACGAACCGAATTTTTTTTTTAAGGATGTTTATACAGTTCGAATTTTCCTAAGAAATGGATTATTAAGCATGACACGATTAAGCCTGAACTGCCTATTTAGTTCAAGTGAAAATTAAACGGATTGTAAGAGTGAAATTGTTACGGACCTTCGTACCACTGTATTTCGCGAGATACCGGAAAAATTCCCGATTTTAGTGGTTAATGACGGGATTATTTTTAGAATAATTTTGGTATTAGAATTGTCCCGAATTAAGTTATAATCCTCCGAACTTTTATCTGATTTAATCCCAAACTGGCAAAATAAATCCTACTCTTTATGATCCACCATGGAATTTTGACAAGTGTCACCATTATCACCACATGGTAATTAAATATTAATTGTCATATGAAGGTAAGGGATGATCATACTAGTTGGCTTAAGCTTCAAGTTATCATTCCCATCACCCCCCTCATTTTCGAAAATCAAGGAAGAGAAAGGAGAAAAGAAAATATCATCTTCCTCTTGGATCCAAGAACTCCATAGCTATTTTCTTCAACACAAGTGTTTCCATAATAGGTAAAACTTTGGTTTTATTCGGTTAATGTGACTAGTATCCTTCCTAGAACTTAAGTTTAAACTAAGGATTCATGAAAATGTTGTTATTATGATGATTATTGTTTAGGATCTTCGATGAAATCTTGGAGGAGAAGATCGCCATCTTTTCTACGGTATTAAAAATCTACTTGGGAGGTAAGGAATCCCTTAAGTTGGTTTAGTCACTTGAAAATGAGCAAATGCTAGTAAATTATGAAACTAGGAATTTTATGTGAAAATTATGTGTTAAGTTTGTGGATCTACAAGTTGGCTCAAAAGACTACACTTTGATTTTGGTAATTTTTGTATACATGTTCATGGCCAATTTATGCATGTATATGTTGTATTTGTGTCCTTATAAGCTTATGCTTGTGAAAATAGGGAAAGGCCGAAAGGCCGGATGTTTCGGCGTCCAATGTTTCGGCGTCCAATGCGCGTCCATCCGCGTCCAATGTTTCGGCGTCACGGTCGAAAGGCCGGACGCTACCATGGACGCGCGTCTGCTGCGCGTCCGTTGGTGTCCAGTGTTTCGGCATCACGGCCGAACAGCCGGACGTTGCCCGGGCGTGCGTCCGGCGTGCGTGCGGCGGTGCGAGAATTTGCGCGACTGCGGTGTGCGGTTCTGTTTTCGACCGAACTTTCTTCCGTAATTTTTGCTCTTGCATGATATGATGTTTGAAAGCCCTATGGGCACCCGAGTTCAATCTCTGAAAGTTCAAATATTGTTTTGTAAATTATGTACATTGGTTTGGAAGAAAATCGTGTTTTCAAGAAACGAGTGTAACTCTTGTCACTTGGGAATTTATGATAAAACGGTCAATGGCAGATATGAATATTTTGGGGATATATTTTGAAAGAAATAGTCGTTTTGAGACATTACGCGAAAATACTAATTACGTATATCAAGAAATAATGTTTTAAAAACCTTAGTTTCTGGATAAGTCGTTATTATGTTTGACGTGCGGGAGGCATGAGTGCCGCGCCCCGCGGTTGTTGAATTGTTTGACTTGCGAGAAGCTTGTGAGCCGTGGCCCGAAGTCTTTGATATGTTTGACCTGCGTGAGGCATGAGTGCCGCGGCCTGAGGTTGTTGAATTGTTTGACTTGCGAGAGGCTTGTGAGCCGTGGCCCGAAGTCGTTGATATGTTTGACCTGCGGGAGGCATGAGTGCCGCGGCCCGAGGTTGTTGAATTCTTTGACTTGCGGGAGGCTTGTGAGCCGTGGCCCGAAGTGGTTGATATGTTTGACCTGCGGGAGGCATGAGTGCCGCGGCCCGAGGTTGTTGAATTGTTTGACTTGCGGGAGGCTTGTGAGCCGTGGCCCGAAGTTGTTGAGATGTTTGACCTGCGGGAGGCATGAATGCCGTGGCCCGAGGTTCTTGAAAATATTCCAAGAATGCCTTGCACTTATCTAGGGGGAAACTAAGTAAATTTTTCTAAGCATAAAATTTAGTTACTCCGTAACTATGTTGAAGAATAAAAAGGTCACGACTTTTTGAGCAGTAAAGTGTGTGCTGTTGAACTCTCTATTTTGAGTTAAATGATGGAAATTTTTGGAAATGAAAGTATTATATGCTGGTGTCACTCATATACTCTACTATACTTTCTTTTGTTGATAATCTAGTTGCAGGTAGATTTCAACTTATGGGTAAAGCTCACAGTATTTTCGAAACCTTTGTTTACTTTTGAGTGACAATGGATTTCCTTACTTAGCCGTCGTGCTAACTACACTTCATTGTGTCCTTTATCAGATGCAATCTAGTGTGGGCTCGTGCAGCCCCGAGGACTCTGATCCGTCAGAGTTCGTGTTCCCTGTCTTAGACTACGACGACTTTGTACATTACCTATCTGATGACGACCCGTTTGCTCCTGGCTATGCTTCAGATCCTCCAGTTCCGGCTCGTACTCCTGACCCCGTTTCCACTACCGTCTCACCAGTGGTACCTGTTTGGTCTCCTACCCCCGTCAATCCGTGGTGTCCTATGGATGTCATTCAGGCGAGCTATGGGTTTTATCCCATGGAGGTTTCACCTGAGAGTGTGACACCCCAACCTCACACAGGCTGAGATAGATAAAACTTAGCACAACAGCTGCCTATCTCAACCAAAACCAAACGTAGCGGAAGCGAATTTAAAACTTAAGGGCGTCATGCCACATCTAGGTATAAGCACAGCCTAGATGCACAGGCTAAACATAAAGATAAACTAAGCTGTCATATAAATAATCCAGAATAAATCCTCAAACATAATCCATAATTATCCAAAAATACACAAAAGACTAATCAAGAGTATATCATAATAATATCTCAAGGCACACAGGCCCAACAACTCAAAGTCTAACATCATAACTAAGTCTACGCATCCTCAGATAGAGAAACTCTAGCGCGCTCTCGCATAGACTACTCCAAACCTGGAAAACACGCAAAGAACCATTAGCAAAAGAATGCTAAGCAACCACCATTCACACCCGCAAGGAGATATAGATATACATAAGCTTATAAATAGGTTTACACACCCATATAGAATATAAACACCAACAGACTGTTCGATAGTTCAAAACGGATACTCAACAATAATAAGCTGAACGAAGCATAACCAAAACTCATTCGAATAAAGCCAAAGCACAACGATGAAAGCATAAGACAACAACGAGTCATAACCAAGATACCAACTGAACACGAGTATAAGGAACAATCAATCATAATCGAGAACAACGAGATATCAACTGAGTAAACAAGGACTCACAACTAAAGAACCGAAAGAAAATNAAAATAGGCTAATCACAAAGAATTTTCAGGATTTCCAACACCAAGAACATCATATAGAATAGGAGTGAATAAAAATAGTTTTGATGGACATAGTGGTTACCTTGAATAGCTTTCTCCAACTCCAACAAGCCCTAAGCAAGATCACAAAGCCCCACCTTCACCTTGATCATCTTTTACCCAAAGAACCCCAAAAGAACATTATAAGAATATGCTTAAAAGACTATCAAAAACACAAAATACAAGATGGATTCTTAGCTAGATGAACTTACCCACTCCTAGACAAGCATAAAAGAGCAATCTTTGCTTGAAAACTTGTAGGGAAAAAGAGATCAAATTTTTGGACAATAGGGAAGGGAAAATGGCGTGTAAAGTGATAGAGAGGGAGGAAGAAGAGTGAAAGCTTTTAGGGGTTTTGATCTTCCAAATTATATACTAAGAATACATACAATATTTAGGGTGTAAGACTTTAATATGAGTTGGGCTTAAGTATATAATATGATGGCTACAAGAATTAATTATATATATACAAGACTAGCAAATTGGGCTAATGAATTCACCCCTTATAATTAATATAGGAATTAGAATCAAGGAAGCCCATAGAAATGTCTTAGGAACATTATATAATATAAGATCAATAAGTTGGGCTTGTAGGAATATTTAATTACAACTATTGTAAGGATCCAAATTGAATAAAAATCCCTTACAAGAATAATTCAATTAATTGGGCTCTTGATTAGAATAATTAAATTAGGCTCATGAATATATATATATATAAGTGTATATATATTAAATTGAAAGAATTAGCCCAATTAGAATAATTAAATTGCCCAAGGAATTAATTAATGAATCGAAAGGCTTGAACGAATTTACGGGGTGTTACACTCTACCCCCCTTAAAAGGAGCTTCGTCCCTGAAGCTCAAAGCTAACGGGAACTTGAAACGAAACGATTCAAAGGAAACGGAGATTTAATGAAAGATTGAAAAGAAACGATTGCTCAACTACTCCTAACCTCAAGAACAGACTAACATGCAACTAAACTCCTAACTTACCCAACCCAAACTAGCATGCAAAACAGACATAAACTAAACTACTTATCTATACTACCGGATTTCTACTACGGAGCTAACACTAACGAGAAAACTATTAACTAACCTGGTTGGCCTCCCTGAGAAGAACTGCCGGGACCGTGGGGTGGATAAGGATAAGGGTACGGGTAAGGGTAGGGATACTGCTGCTGATAAGACGGTAGATACTCCGGTGGCACTTCAATGCCAAGCTTGTTCTCGATGAAGCCCAGACGCTGGAAGCCGCGATCCACTCTCAGATCTAACGAATCGAACCTCGCCTCAACCATACGCTGCATCTCCTGCAACTGTCGGAGTACAGGGCCAACTGGTGGCGTAGGAGCTAAGGGATCATGCTGCTCCTTCCTCCGGTGCTCCAGGTCAGCCTCACCCACTGGCTCTTCCTCTTCGGCTTCCTCCTCGGACTCATCATCTCCCTCGTCCCCACCTGCCTGCTCAGCCTGCTGAGGCGCGACTAACCCTCGCAACCTCTTGTGTGGAATGTGATAGCGCTCAATCAGCTCTCTGCTCTCAGCGGCCGGCATCCTACTCAGCTCGTGAGCGGTGATGTACTCATTTCCCTCCACCTGGAACAGCCCAGAGAACTGCAGACTTGGCGCATTGAACGCGCTGTGAACCGGCTGCCTGGCCAACTCCCCGGTCACATTGACCCTCCTCTGCTGAAATAACCAACTCAAAACCATTCCATACGGCCGGTTGCGCCTCTTAACTGTCTTGCAGAAATCCATGTGCAAGATCATCAGGGTAGGCAAGTCAAACTTCACTCGGTGCTTCAGAAAGTATGCAAAGGCACACTCTATGGCTGTAACCTGTCGGCTGTTGTTTCGGTTAGGCAACAAACTCTCCCCAACCAACAAAGTCAGAATCCTCTGTTCACCCGTCAGATTGTGCTTATCGGGGCGAGTATCCAAAGCAACGTTCTCATTCGGCCCCAACATGTACCTCAGATAATCACGAAAACCCACATCTTGCGTCTCAACCCAAGCATTACGCTCATACTCGTTAACACCTCCCAACGGCAAGTTAAGCCATCTAGCCAACTTAGGCGGGTCGAAAGAAATCCTTACGCCCTTCACTATCGAAGTGAGCACGGGCACTTGGTTAGTAGTCTTAACCTTCATATTCTGATAAAACTGATTAACCAAGTTGGGATACACAACATTCTCAATCCGCAAGAACATATTCAATAAACCTTGAAAATTTAGCATATTCACGATTTCGGGCGAAAAGTGTAGCAGGTCAAGAGCTTTACCATCGATTATGTTGTAGCGAATGTTGCTTGAGCCTTCTCCTACCTCGGCTTGATTTCTTCTTGACATTGTTGTGATTGTTGAGGATCGAACTTGGCTGCCGTGAACTAGATCGACAATGCTCAAACTGCGGACCCCTTGCGGAAACTTGCGGACCGGGTTGACGGGTGTGCGTGCGCTGTTGCTGTCGCCGGAAGAGGAGTCGCGGACTTGGCGGACGAGATCGGCGGACCTGGGCGTTCTGCTGCCGTTTGCTCTCTGTTTGCGGGAAGAAGAAAAAGAATGTAGCGGAGGGGAAAGACGGGGAGGGTTAGGGTTATATTCGCTCCGAAAAGGTTAATGACGCATGTGCCCTTCGGCTGTGCAGACCACGTTCGCGGAAGGCTCCGGACCGCTACACTGTTACGCTCTCCTCGGCGGAGCTCTTTGACAGAACACGTCCCACCGTTACGTTGCTCCGCACGTGCTCGCGGGGTGCTCCCACGGAGACCTTGGATCCGTTCCTCCCAACCGCATGGTCACCACTTTAAACCTTAGAGATAAAAGCAGAGTCTTGCGACTGGAACACTACGGATCATTGTAGCTGGTTGGCGTGGTTCCTTTGTTGCTATGCGTTAGGCGCGGGTTCGAGTCCCCTTGTGGACATTAGCTAGGTCTTTAGGCTCTTTTTTCCCTTTCCTTTGCATCTTGCTCCTTTGTTTTGTCTTCACGAACGATCCAACCACTTAACATAAAACCGAGTCTTCAAACCCTTAACGAAACGTTACCTAAAGCTCCCTAACTATCGAAAGGTCGCCTAAGGTTCACTTAACGGTTCGACTAACTAAAACACTTAACGGAAAACTCGGAAAGCACTTAAACCACGCAACTAAAAGATTAAACTCGGGGGTTACCTTCTTCAAGCCCACTCGCCTCGGCTTGGGTGCGGCCCATCACAAAGATCTTCTTCTGCTGCGGCCTAGCCTGCTGCTCTCGGCCCCCACTTGGCCGGCTACCTCCGCTGCCCACCGCCTCTCGGGATGGTCGGGACGCTGTTGGGGCTCCCTGAGCCGTGCTCGGTCTGGATTGGGATGAACCTCCTTTCTTGGCTGCGCACTCGTAAGCTCGATGACCTCGCAGACCACAGCTAAAGCACTCCACCAACTGGCCCTCACAGTCGCGCCCCGGGTGGTCCCTCCCACAACGCCTGCAGTGGAAGTGCCGCGTACGAACTCCCTCGCCACCTGACCCCTGCCCAAAGCTAGGGCGAGATCCACCGCCGTGGCTAAAGCCACCCTGCTGGAAGCCTCTTCTCATGCCGGATCCCCCGGGTCTGTGCCTCTTGGAGTCTGGAGCTCCACCCTCTGCTGGCCGCTTGGAGCGGTCCTGGACCCCTCGCCGGATAGACAGCACTCGATAATGGTCGGCAGCGCTGCTATAGGCCTCGCTCAACGTCTGGAACTTGAACACCACTAAGGCCATGCGCGTCTCCAGGTTCAGACCAGCCACGAACCGCTCAATCCGTGTCTCCTNGCAAGTAAACGAGTCCTCACCGCGCGGCCTAGAATTCACACATCTTAGAACTCTTAAACATCTTAATTGCTACTGATCAAGTCCTAGAGTCTCAGATCACAACCCTAGGATTCCTACTTAGACCTCAACACAGGCTCTGATACCAACTGTGACACCCCAACCTCACACAGGCTGAGATAGATAAAACTTAGCACAACAGCTGCCTATCTCAACCAAAACCAAACGTAGCGGAAGCGAATTTAAAACTTAAGGGCGTCATGCCACATCTAGGTATAAGCACAGCCTAGATGCACAGGCTAAACATAAAGATAAACTAAGCTGTCATATAAATAATCCAGAATAAATCCTCAAACATAATCCATACTTATCCAAGAATACACAAAAGACTAATCAAGAGTATATCATAATAATATCTCAAGGCACACAGGCCCAACAACTCAAAGTCTAACATCATAACTAAGTCTACGCATCCTCAGATAGAGAAACTCTAGCGCGCTCTCGCATAGACTACTCCAAACCTGGAAAACACGCAAAGAACCATTAGCAAAAGAATGCTAAGCAACCACCATTCACACCCGCAAGGAGATATAGATATACATAAGCTTATAAATAGGTTTACACACCCATATAGAATATAAACACCAACAGACTGTTCGATAGTTCAAAACGGATACTCAACAATAATAAGCTGAACGAAGCATAACCAAAACTCATTCGAATAAAGCCAAAGCACAACGATGAAAGCATAAGACAACAACGAGTCATAACCAAGATACCAACTGAACACGAGTATAAGGAACAATCAATCATAATCGAGAACAACGAGATATCAACTGAGTAAACAAGGACTCACAACTAAAGAACCGAAAGAAAATCCCAACACCAACCACCAAACCTCACACCAATCCTCACACCGAACCCAACCCCAAATCAGGAGCCAAGTATACAGGGGTAAAAACCCAATCACAGGGACCGTAGTCCAATCACAGGGGTCATCGACCCAATCACGGGGGTAATGAACCCAATCACAGGGGTAATGAACCTGAATACAAACAATAGTAGCACATATAGTTCACCCAACAAACTCCAATGATACCAACAAACCAACATCACATACTCATACTCCAACCTCAGCCCAAAGCAACCAAACAAAGTGTTCATCTCATCTATGAACACAAACCACCTCCAAAGTAAATGAATATCAAGAATCCATAGCCCAAGCGTACAAAAGGGAAACTAAAGACATGAATAAATCTCCAAGACAAGGTAGTAAATACCCAACAAAAGGCATGGATAAATACTCCAAAGACATGGTAAAATACTCCACAAAACAATCCAACAATAATCAGAAACAAAGGAGAAACAACAGACAACAACATCACAAAGCAGCCTCTGGGAGCAGATTCCCAGAGAACTTGCGGAACACACTGACGGAACACCGTCTTCCGCCGCACTCCTCCGCAGGAAGGAGGCGGCCTGCCTCAACGGAACACCACTCTCCGTTCAACCCACCCGCCTTGGCCTTGCGGAACTCCCCGGCGGGTTACATTGTGCCGCCGAGGACCTCCGCAAGGTCAACTCCAACCCCAGTTCCAGAACATCAACAGCAGACACGAAAGAGGTATTTCCAGAGAGCAAAATCAGACCCAATACACCAACATTTCATCCAATTTAGAGGCCAAAGACATGGAAATCCAAACCATCAATGATCATACAACACTAATCAAAAGATCAAGATGAAATCCAACAAATAGATCCAACAAAATAGGCTAATCACATAGAATTTTCAGGATTTCCAACACCAAGAACATCATATAGAATAGGAGTGAATAAAAATAGTTTTGATGGACATAGTGGTTACCTTGAATAGCTTTCTCCAACTCCAACAAGCCCTAAGCAAGATCACAAAGCCCCACCTTCACCTTGATCATCTTTTACCCAAAGAACCCCAAAAGAACATTATAAGAATATGCTTAAAAGACTATCAAAAACACAAAATACAAGATGGATTCTTAGCTAGATGAACTTACCCACTCCTAGACAAGCATAAAAGAGCAATCTTTGCTTGAAAACTTGTAGGGAAAAAGAGATCAAATTTTTGGACAATAGGGAAGGGAAAATGGCGTGTAAAGTGATAGAGAGGGAGGAAGAAGAGTGAAAGCTTTTAGGGGTTTTGATCTTCCAAATTATATACTAAGAATACATACAATATTTAGGGTGTAAGACTTTAATATGAGTTGGGCTTAAGTATATAATATGATGGCTACAAGAATTAATTATATATATACAAGACTAGCAAATTGGGCTAATGAATTCACCCCTTATAATTAATATAGGAATTAGAATCAAGGAAGCCCATAGAAATGTCTTAGGAACATTATATAATATAAGATCAATAAGTTGGGCTTGTAGGAATATTTAATTACAACTATTGTAAGGATCCAAATTGAATAAAAATCCCTTACAAGAATAATTCAATTAATTGGGCTCTTGATTAGAATAATTAAATTAGGCTCATGAATATATATATATATATAAGTGTATATATATTAAATTGAAAGAATTAGCCCAATTAGAATAATTAAATTGCCCAAGGAATTAATTAATGAATCGAAAAGCTTGAACGAATTTACGGGGTGTTACAGAGAGTGACCCCCTTGAGTTTGTCGTTCGCTACCCCTATCCGTGGGACCCGAGTCCTCCGAAGTATCCTGAGGAGTGGATGATGTACATCAACACTTGCAACTTTCTGGACCACATTACCTGGTTCGAGGGAGAGTGGCACCTCGTTTGGGGCACGTATACTGGCCCGGTGTACCACTCGTTAGACTAGTTGTGTTTCGGAAGGAAAGTCGAGTCTGGCCTTTTGTGTATATATCTTTTGTAGCCATGCTAGTTCTAAGATGGCTAGTAAGGTAGGGTCTAGCTCAAACTCCTTTATGGGCTGTAATTAAACCATGGTACATTTTAGTAGCTAACTTAGCTACTCTTTTGCCGATGCTACGTATATATATATAAAGTTATGATGGTTATGATGACGTGATACAGTTTCTTTATCTTTAGCCTGTGCACCTAGAGTGGACTCTTTTTGTATTTGATTGGGTTCAGTCTAGGTGTGGCGGTAAGTACTTCGACTGAACGGTATAGCCGAGCCGGGGTGTTACAAGTTGGTATCAAAGCCCTGTTTCGAGTCAAAATCCTAAGTCAAACTTTTTCGAGTCAGCTCTAGTTTCGAGTTAGCCAAGTTTTGAAGTTAGCTTAGGTTTATTAAGACCAATCTAAGTCATTGTTACAGTTTGATGAGTACAAGTTTCGGAGCGGAGCTGGAATGGAGGCCAGGTAGCATAAGAAAGGGGTATTTCACTTTTACTCTACAGAATCTCACGATTCTGGTTGTTGAACAGTATGACCAATACTTGTGTTTTCCTGCATGTATTTGCTTAAGCTTTTGTGAGTGAGCTTGCTAGCGTAATGCGTTGATTATCATTATGCTATGTTTGAAACCCTTGCTTAAAGGGTATAAAAAGGGTGAATGTTAGGAAGGATTGTATAGGACTTGAGTAGGTGCTATACTAACTGCCTAAGTAGCTAATTCCGTAAGAGGTTCTATACTTCGAGTACTAACTTGGAATTATCGTCCAGCAAATATGCCGCCGAGACGAAATGCGCCTGCAGACGATAATATCTCTGCCATATATCGTATGGCTCAGGAAATGGAGAGAATGGCTGAGTTTATGCTAGCTCAGCAAGGTCAAAACCAAAACCAGGGACAGCCACGGGTGGATTTTGCTAAGGCCATAGCAAACCGACAACCACCATACTACGCAGTAGAAAAAGATCCGGTGATTTTGGAGGAGTGGATCCGAACGTTCGACAAGTTGCTTAACGCAGTGAATTGTCCTGCGAATCAACGAGTACCTTCTGCAGTCTATTACCTGACGAAAGCCGCAGACAACTGGTGGGCAACAATTGGACCAGATCTCCTGCAAAACCCAGCGTTTGGTTGGGAGGAATTCAATGTGGAATTAAGGGAACAATTCTACACTAAGCGTATTAAAGGTATTAAGTGCGAGGAATTCCTACGACTGAAGCAAAAGGGAGCAACTATCCAGGAATATCATGACCAGTACGTAGAGTTGATGCGTTTTGCTCAAGAGATCGTGCCTAATGAGGCAAGTAAGGTAAGAAGATTCATTCGGGGATTGGACTGGAGTATAAGGGGAATGATCGCACCATTCATGTGTTCTACCTTGAAAGAGGCGTATGATAGAGCCTCGGATCATTATCAAGTGTACCTGGACCAACAAGAGGTCTACGGCCGTACTAAGAGGAAAGCTGATGATAAGTCTCAGAAGTTTCCGTCAGGAAACAAAAAGGCCAACCAAGGCAGCTTCAATCCGATACGAGGAAGAGAAGTAGTCAATCAGGGGAACCGTCCTGCTTGCCCAAGAAAACTGTCAAGGAATGAAGTTTAGATGCTTCAAGTGTGGTCTCCTTGGGCACAAGTCTTTTCAGTGCCAAAGTCAGGTAGACAGTCCCCAAAAGCCTCTACAATGTGTGAATCAAGGAAGGAGATTCAATGGGAATGCCGGCCAGAAGTCCGCAGGAACAGAAGACAAGAGGACCAACTCCCAGTCTGTGAATTTGGGAAGACCAACGAACGCCACGTTTGGTTCCAACCACAAGGGAAAACAAGTGATGGGAGAAAGCAGCGGAGAGAAGCAAGGCAGGATTTACGTCGTCAATAGCGCTCAAGCTCAGGCTAGCGACGCCGTAACTGGTACATTCCCCATAAACTCAGTACTTGGATTAGTCCTATTTGATATAGGGGCTACCAATTCATTTATATCCTCTGCGTTCGCTGATAAACTAAAGTTAAGGCCTACTGCTAAGTTAGATTTAAATGTCANGAATGGAGGCCAGGTAGCATAAGAAAGGGGTATTTCACTTTTACTCTACAGAATCTCACGATTCTGGTTGTTGAACAGTATGACCAATACTTGTGTTTTCCTGCATGTATTTGCTTAAGCTTTTGTGAGTGAGCTTGCTAGCGTAATGCGTTGATTATCATTATGCTATGTTTGAAACCCTTGCTTAAAGGGTATAAAAAGGGTGAATGTTAGGAAGGATTGTATAGGACTTGAGTAGGTGCTATACTAACTGCCTAAGTAGCTAATTCCGTAAGAGGTTCTATACTTCGAGTACTAACTTGGAATTATCGTCCAGCAAATATGCCGCCGAGACGAAATGCGCCTGCAGACGATAATATCTCTGCCATATATCGTATGGCTCAGGAAATGGAGAGAATGGCTGAGTTTATGCTAGCTCAGCAAGGTCAAAACCAAAACCAGGGACAGCCACGGGTGGATTTTGCTAAGGCCATAGCAAACCGACAACCACCATACTACGCAGTAGAAAAAGATCCGGTGATTTTGGAGGAGTGGATCCGAACGTTCGACAAGTTGCTTAACGCAGTGAATTGTCCTGCGAATCAACGAGTACCTTCTGCAGTCTATTACCTGACGAAAGCCGCAGACAACTGGTGGGCAACAATTGGACCAGATCTCCTGCAAAACCCAGCGTTTGGTTGGGAGGAATTCAATGTGGAATTAAGGGAACAATTCTACACTAAGCGTATTAAAGGTATTAAGTGCGAGGAATTCCTACGACTGAAGCAAAAGGGAGCAACTATCCAGGAATATCATGACCAGTACGTAGAGTTGATGCGTTTTGCTCAAGAGATCGTGCCTAATGAGGCAAGTAAGGTAAGAAGATTCATTCGGGGATTGGACTGGAGTATAAGGGGAATGATCGCACCATTCATGTGTTCTACCTTGAAAGAGGCGTATGATAGAGCCTCGGATCATTATCAAGTGTACCTGGACCAACAAGAGGTCTACGGCCGTACTAAGAGGAAAGCTGATGATAAGTCTCAGAAGTTTCCGTCAGGAAACAAAAAGGCCAACCAAGGCAGCTTCAATCCGATACGAGGAAGAGAAGTAGTCAATCAGGGGAACCGTCCTGCTTGCCCAAGAAAACTGTCAAGGAATGAAGTTTAGATGCTTCAAGTGTGGTCTCCTTGGGCACAAGTCTTTTCAGTGCCAAAGTCAGGTAGACAGTCCCCAAAAGCCTCTACAATGTGTGAATCAAGGAAGGAGATTCAATGGGAATGCCGGCCAGAAGTCCGCAGGAACAGAAGACAAGAGGACCAACTCCCAGTCTGTGAATTTGGGAAGACCAACGAACGCCACGTTTGGTTCCAACCACAAGGGAAAACAAGTGATGGGAGAAAGCAGCGGAGAGAAGCAAGGCAGGATTTACGTCGTCAATAGCGCTCAAGCTCAGGCTAGCGACGCCGTAACTGGTACATTCCCCATAAACTCAGTACTTGGATTAGTCCTATTTGATATAGGGGCTACCAATTCATTTATATCCTCTGCGTTCGCTGATAAACTAAAGTTAAGGCCTACTGCTAAGTTAGATTTAACTGATAAACTAAAGTTAAGGCCTACTGCTAAGTTAGATTTAAATGTCACAACGGCTTCGAGGCCTACTGCTAAGTTAGATTTAAATGTCACAACGGCTTCGGGAGTAGTGGTATCCTGTAAGGATGGTTATGACGACGTTGCTATAGAAATAGCGGGATTTAACTGTCCCGGAAACCTCATTCGTTTTGAACTTGAAGGCATCGATGTAGTACTCGGGATGGATTGGTTGGATAAGTACAAAGCTCGGATCGTGTGTAATGAGCGAAAGTTGGATAAGTACAAAGCTCGGATCGTGTGTAATGAGCGAAAAATTGTCCTGCGAGGACCAAAGATCGTGTGTAATGAGCGAAAAATTGTCCTGCGAGGACCAAAGAGAAGGAGAATATCCTACCGAGGAATTGGCAAGCAACCCAAGTCAAGGTTGTTGACGATGCAGAAATTAAAGAAGTACGTACGCCATGGATGTGAAGTGTATCTCTGCTTGTTGCAAGATGCCGAAGTAGAAGAACTCGGAATTGACGGAATTCCAATTGTATGCGAATTTCCTGAAGTATTCCTCGACGATCTCATGGGAATGCCACCGGAAAGGGAAGTGGAATTCACCATCGATCTCGTACCAGGAACCTCACCTATCTCGAAAGCGCCTTATCGAATGGCACCCAAGGAGATGGAGGAGCTGAAGGCACAATTGGCGGAGTTGTTGGAAAAGGGATTTATTAGGCCAAGCGTATCACCTTGGGGTGCACCGGTGTTATTCGTGAAGAAGAAGGATGGGAGTCTTAGACTGTGCATTGATTATAGGGAACTCAACCGAGTCACAGTAAAGAACAAGTACCCGTTGCCCAGGATCGATGACCTATTTGATCAATTGAAAGGAGCAGGCTTATTCTCGAAGATTGATTTACGGTCAGGGTACCACCAAGTGTGAGTAGCGGAAGAGGATGTGCCTAAAACGGCATTTCGAACGAGATATGGGCACTATGAATTCATGGTCATGCCATTCGGAGTGACTAACACCCCAGGAACCTTTATGGACTTGATGAACCAAATTTTCCTACCGTACCTGGATAAATTCGTCGTCGCTTTCATAGATGACATCTTGGTCTACTCTAAGACACCGGAGGAACACGAGGAACATCTCAGGACAGTGTTACAGACACTGAGGGAAAAGAAACTCTTCGCAAAGCTTTCAAAATGCGAATTTTGGAAGAGAGAAGTCGCATTTCTTGGTCACGTGATCACCAAGGAAGGAATAATGGTAGATCCAGCCAAGATACGAGCTGTAATTGAATGGGAAGTGCCCAAATCAGTTACGGAAATCCGTAGTTTCTTAGGTTTGGCAGGTTATTACCGAAGGTTTGTTCAGGACTTCTCAAAGATAGCAAGACCACTGACGAACTTGCTCAAAAAGACGACCAAGTGTAGTTGGGACGAAGAATGCGAGCAGGCATTCCAGGAGCTTAAGAAGCGGTTGACAACTGCTCCAGTGTTAACTCCACCCGTTGGAACAGAAGGTTATGAGTTGTACACTGATGCGTCTCACAAGGGACTAGGATGCGTTCTAATGCAAGATGGAAGGGTAATAGCATATGCTTCTCGACAATTAAAGCCTCATGAAGCTAACTACCCGACACATGACTTGGAACTGGCTGTAACACCCCGAAAATACCTTACCGTACATCCGAAGGAGTTACCGCCACACCCAAAACGAGTTTTATCATTCTCTTGACAGACCCCGCTCTAGATGCACAGGCTAAAACAAATTTCACTCAACAAACACAGCCACTCATTTAAGATAATATATAAGAGATATATATAAATATTCACAAATATGTACTGAAAGTTTGCCAACGGCCAAAACATAAGTTCCAGGTTATACTTATCCCCACTAACCAAGATCAGTCACTCCCCTGGCTACAAAATATTTACAGAAAAGGAATAAACCCCCACAGACCTTCCGGGTATCCTGCCTACTCAATCTGGCGAGAAGCGACCATGACCATAGACCACTCCTCCCAATCCTCGGGAGGACTCGGGTCCCACGGGTAGGGGTAATAAACTATAAACTCTAGGGGATCACTTCCCACTAGCACCTCGATGGGGTAAAAGCCAAAAGTGGCCTGTACATCAGGACCCTCAGGAATAGGAAGAAAACTATCTACTGCTAGTGAGCTATTGGGAGCGGTAGGAGCATAGCCGGGTGCATAGGGGTCGGTTCTTGCAGCCCGACGAACTCCCCTAGTTCGTTGGAAGATGTGGGTCGTGGCATGGACTACGACGATTTCGTGCAGCCAGAGTAGTTACCGCCACACCTAGACCGAACCCAGCCAAAACCAGATGGAGTTCACTCTAGGTGCACAGGCTAAAGAAAAGGAAACTGCTTCACACATACACACACTCTTTCTACTTGACATAACCATATATATACTTTGCAGCAGAAAGAAACAAAAGTAGCTAAGATAGCTACGAATATGTATACAAGAGTTGACCTCTAGGGTCCAAAACACAAAGGTTAAAGTTGGTCACAACTTTACTAGCCAACTAACAGGGCAAGAAACAAGTGGGCCGACGGAGCTACAAGAGCATGTGGGCTATTGGGAGCTACAGGAGCATAACCAGGTGCGTATGGGTCTTCACCCTCCATCATCTGTATGAACACATCATAATCCGCGCCTTCACAAACATACTCCGGTGAACTTCCGGAGTTCACCGGGCTACAGTAACTGACGCTAGATTGCATCTGTTGAGAACACATTGAAGGTTGAAGGTTCACTTACTGCCCTTTTCTTTCCTTGTCCTCCTCTTTTTTCTCTTTGTTCCCCTTTTTCATTTTCCCCCTTGTTGGCATCATTGCGCAGGGAGAGGAGAGTTGACATACCTTCAGCAAGGTTTTGGAGGTGGGCTGGGACTTGGTTCGACAGATCATCCAGTAAGGTTTGCGTGATGTCCCGCCAAATTTCACTGGAATGGATGAAGGCCCCGAGCTCCTGCCGTAATTCAACTACTTCAGTTCTCGCTTTTCTGGCAGCATCTTCAGCCTAGGCTACTTGCTCTGTTAACTCCTCATAACTAGGTGGAGCATCATCTCGAATAGCTGATGGCATCGATGAAATCTGAGCAAGTGTAACCTTTCGTTCAATTTTGTCCACTCTAGCCGATAGATCGCCCATGAAGTGGCGCACCTCACCAAGGAATTGATCTCGCACCTGACGATCATCTGAAGAGGAAGGAGATGAAGGTGAAGACATACCTTTCATAGGAGGAGACTTGGGTGCTTCCAGATTTCCACCCATGGATAGTTTCTCAGAGTCCACCTCTCGAACATGTACCTGAGAGTCAGCAAGGACACTGGGATTAGAGCTTGAATGTAGCTTCATATCAGGCGCTTCCCAGTTTCCACCTGAGGAATGGATCACTTCTTGCTCTTCACCTCTCGAACCTGTGATCTCAGCTTCAGCAACTGGAGTGATTGGATTGGCCAAGGAAAGAGCCTCTGTGTCAGATGCTTCCCGGTTTCCATCTAAATGAGGGGCCTCCTCAGCACTACCTCTTGAACCAGTGCTGGTAACTTGATCATCTACTGGAGGAGTTAGTTCATCGATCAGGTGCTTAGGGTTTAGGGTTTAGGGTTTAGGGCTTAGGGTTTTAAGGTTTAGGGTTTCGAACCAGCAGGACTTTCAACATTCTGCTCAGTTTGCTCATCTGTTTGCACCTCAGCCTGCTCAGGAGAATCAGGTATCTCAATGATTTTAGGAGCAGCTAGTACATGCCATCTTTGCCTGTCGAAATATCTGGCTGTGAAGGTCTACAATGTGTCATTTGGCAGCAGGAAAGGAGATGGTTTCTCCCAATCTTCACTCGAATAGCCAGGATATGTGAGCAATGGAATTTCACCCTCTGGAACTGTCTGAGCTTCATTGGTGTCAATGGAGGGTGTGGACTCAGGAGCTGGCAGAAGAAGTATTGAATTTGGTTCTACCTCCAATGCTTCAGAGGTCTCGGAGTCATCTCTCGAAGCTGGCTCCTATCTGTCTAGAGCAGAAAGATACACTTGGGACACGGGGGTTGCTGCTATAGCTATTTGATCTGACGAATCATCACGTGCAACCCTATAGGTTTCTCCAGGACCTCTTGTATCTGTCACTTGATGTCCCAAAGAGAGAGCAGTGGCGAGCCTGATATCTTCTTGAAATTGTGCTTCTAACTCAGGATCTATTTCAGGCTCTTGTATAGGTTTCTCAGCAGCTTTCCCTTTGCCCTTGTCTGTCCTTCCACTATTTAGTTTAGTCACTTGTGTTTCATGGGCAAGGTCTATTAGATGATGAACTGGGATTTCAGAAATTCCCAGCCACTGGAGTGCAAACTGCTCTTCTGCCTCCATTACTGCTGCTTGAGCCATCAGTTGAGTGAAAGGACTGGTTCTCCAGGTGATCCACCTGATCACCCTGGAGAAGTCATCAAGAGTGGGTTCTACTTCCACTTCCAACTGAGTAGTGACTTCTTCATACAAATCATTCTGCCCATCAGAGATGATCTCAGTAGCAGAAATGGCTTCTTCAGTCTGCACTGTGATCTCTCGACTGTGCTCCGAGAGATCATTACCCAACTCAACATCTGCTATGACTCTGGCTATGGAACCGTCAACTTGAGCAGATTCAGTGGGTGTAAGCTCCATATTATAAGCATTTTGCACTGGGTCCCTGACCACAGTGCCCTCAGTAGCATCAGCCTTTGAAATATCGTCTTGAACCGGTTCCAAACAACTGTCCATGTCTCGAACCTCTCTGGCTGTGCAGTCTATCTCTCGTGGTTCTTCTGCATCACTCTGTACTGGATCACTGATCCCAGTACCTTCAACCTCTCGAGCCATCTCTCGAGATAAACCAGTAGTTTCAGCAGTTTCAGCAGCCTCATCCAAGTTCAATTCAATAAACAAATCTCCAGAAATGGATCTTGGAAGGGGCACTCTCTCAACCTCAGTGGCAAGGGTAGCCTGAGGTTCCCCCTGGGCCTGTGCCCTGTCCTCAAATGGAACTAAAATGGTAGATGGTGCAGACTCTTGTTGTTCAGAGATAATCACTGATCTGGCTCTCTTGGCCTTAATCCCTTTTGCAGAACTGGCTTTCCTCTTGCTAATCGCCTTTTTCAACACAGTACCAAGAGTCTCAAAATCAGAATCCGTATCAGCAGACTTAGATTTTCCCTTACCCTTTCCTTTGGGTTTTGAGGGAGAGGATTCTGTTTTGGTACCTTTCGACTTTGGGGCTTGGGATCTCGTTCTACCCATATAGGTATTTCGATGAATCCATTTCCCTTCCCTTAACTGAAACCCCTTTATGCTCAATAGATATTGAACAACAAAACCAAAACCAACCTTGGGGGAGATCGATTGATTCGCACTCGAAACTGAGCTCTGTACTTGCTGCTTCAGAAATTCGAAGATGATGGATGCCCAGTCCATTGAAGCTCTTTTCCAGATGGCATGAATGAGCTTGAGTGTGTCTAGTGATATCTCATCGGTGCCTGAGACCTTGTGGATGATGAATTTCATCACTAGGTCTGCTGCTATTGCAAACCTCTTCTTCAGATGGTACTTCCGGAGCGCAGAGGTTGCATTGGTTGGTGCCGAATCCAATAGGATTTTGTCCCAGAATGCTTGCTTGTCCAGCTAGTAGGAAGACAACTTGGTGACTGCTCCTTCTGGTGTGGCGAATTCAAATGCAGTTCTAATATCTCCCATCCCCACAGTCACTTCAGATTGTTGGAATCTGCTCACAATCTCGCCTTTTGTGACTTTGGCGTTTGCAAACCATTCTGTGAAGTTGAGGGCGTGGACATTCTTATAGTCGAATGTCAGGTAACGGAGCAAACCAGCCTTCTCGAACTTCTTAAGGACCTTCCTTGTTTCCTCTGGATTCTCTGAGTGTTCAATGAATCCATCCTTGTCAAGAATGCTGCCTGCCTTGACCTGCTTGATGAGGGTTCGAATGTGTTGAACGTCTTTCTCGTATGCGTCGTTGTGTTGAGATGAGGAAGATGATGATCCGGAGGGTGCCATTGGTGAGTGTTTTTGAGATTTTGGAGGGAATGTGTATAGAGTATGCGATTTGGGAATTTTGGGTATTTGGGTTCACAAAGCTTTTTGAATCGGGTGAGGAAGACGGGTTGTGAACTTTTTGGTTTATGAAATGTGAATATGGGTCGGGTATATGGGTAGGTTTAGATAGAGTTCGACCCGATAGGAGTTCCAATAGATTTAAAAGAGATGGAAAGTCAAAAATACCCTTTTGTAACAGTTACGTGTAGAAAAGAGGTAGGGGTATTTTGGTAACATCTGGGACGGTTTGGGATTCGAGATAGTGGAGTTCATTAGATAATAATATCACTTTATGAGCAAGCTCCCACTAATCTAGATAATGCCCCAAAAATAGGAAAACCGTCAGTAACCGAAGACCACGTAGGTAGGATTTATTTCTGATTTAGCCGTTGCACAGATAGCCGTTTGACCCTTGTTTTCACCTTTCGAAATGGTGATTGGTCCCTCAAACTTATCTCTCGAGGATGAAATTAATTCCCAGCTAGTTTAAGGATCTTCCCCTTGAGTTTGTTACTCATGTTTAAAGCAGATTAGCTTTCATGTCAAACTTACCGTATGCGCTGAAAATAAAATCAAAGTTTTTTTTCTCTTGAAATCAGCCATATAAGTAAGTATAGTGTTGGCATCATCAAAAAGGGGGAAATTGTTAGGAACATTATGTAATAGGTTTTGATGATACCAACTGTAAAGTATGAATCCCCTAAGTCTCGAAAGATAGGAAATATGTGTAAGTTCGACAAGTAAACTAAGAGCGAAAATACAACCGGGTAACTTGAGCTCAACTCGGAAATTATTTAAGCTCAAAGTAAACTTGGATGAACACTTTAGAAGTTTCGTGTTGTATGCTTGTAGTAGATATATCAGAAGAAGGCACGAAACATCACTGGAGGAATAAGGGTCTGCGAGACATCAACTAAGTCTCGAGACATCAGAAGAGTTCGAGACATAGATCGAGACATCAATGTCTCGAGACATCGATCCAATTCGAGACATAGGATCGAGACATCAACCAGTCGAGACATCAAACTAGGTCTCGATGGACTGAAACTTCTCCAGAAACCAAAATACGATTAACACTCAGAGGATGGAGTAACTTAAGTTTGGAGAAGAAGAATATCATGGAGATAGAATTTCGAGGAGGTGCTGAACGTAAATTTTCAGAATGGGCGGAAGTGGATGACACGTCAGACTTCCACCACAAACGGTCAAAAGGTGCACCAATCCTAAGGTGGTCTGATTCCCTACAAACAAGGAATGATGGGAATATAAAAAGAGTAACTTTTGCCAAAAGAAGTAAGTGGAGCATGGACTCAAGATAGTGGAATATGGAATATTCACTACAAGACAAAGGCTCAAGTCACAAGACCATCACTCCATGAAACATGCTGGAAACCTGCAAGTCCCATGATCAGCATGGGAGCCAGATTTCAAACGGAATAATTTTCCCTCCAACGGAATTATTCCTCAACTCTCATATATAAGGACGTGAAGACACAAGTTCAAAAGAAGTTCGAGAATTCTAAGCTACCATAAGAGGTGTCTAAACTCAAACGTTCAAGTGCAAGTGCTAAAACTGGAATATCACTTTGATATTCAAAAGTGCGAGAAAACACAACTTAGTGTTGTGAGAGAGTTACAATAGCTTCAACGACATACATATCTAGAAGGTGATCAAAGCTGCTCAACAAAGTTTATCATCCAACGATAGCTTCTGATCAGATTGGAGATTGTTACACAACCGTGACAACAAAGGTCCTTGCTTTGGATAAGGCAAGAAGAGGCGGAGTAACCTGGGAGCTGTCTTGTGAAGATCCTGAGGCTTGAGGCGNCAATATACACGAGAGGTCGAAAAGATTTGCAAAATCTTATACAAGTCTATTCACTCCCCCCCTCTAGACTTGTACCCCATCCCCTCGGGACCAACAATTGGTATCAGAGCAAGTTCTCTGATCGATATAAACCTTTGTTTATATTGCCTAGAGATCTTTCTTTGAAAAACTTTTAAAGGGTTTTTCAAGCACGAGATTTTTTTTATGGATAGCATGTTGTCGAGCCACCTTCTCTTTGATCTTAGCAGGTTCGATGACTGGAAAACACGCATGCTTGCGTACCTGTCTGCCCTCCATGACGAGATGGCCGATGTTATCACTGAAGGTCCAGTCAAGATCTTAATGGTAAACACTGCTGCGGAGCAAAATAAAGATGCACCAAAGTACGTCTCCAAACCAAAAGAAGAATGGACGAGCGACGATAGAAAAAGGAATAACCTTGACAATATTGCCAAGGATATTCTTTTCCGAGCCATAGACGAGACCATCTTCCCAAGAGTCAGAAAATGCAAAACTGCTAAAGAGGTATGGAGTGCTTTGATGCTAATTGGTGAAGGTGACGAACAAGAAAAGGAGAACAAGCTCACCGTGGCAATGAAGAAGTTCGAGGACTTCAAGATGAGGCCAGGAGAGAGCATCGACAGCGTGGAGTCTCGGTTTATGAAGCTCACAACCGAGATCAACGACCTTGAGAAAGAGATCCCACAAAAGGAGCTGAACCTGAAGGTCTTACGTGGCCTTACCAAGGAGTGGGAAGTAAAGGTGATCACAATGAGAGATCACCGAGATCTGAAGGAAACTTCAACAAACAAACTCTTCCGGGATCTCAAAGCCTTCGAGTTCGAGATGTTCCCTAAAGACGAGGACATGGTGGACAGGCGAAATGTTGCGCTTGTCGCTGATCAACCTACCACTTCGTCCAGGTCAGACTCGAACCCGAAAGATTTCTTTACTGATGAACAGTTTGCCCTCTTTATGAGAAAATTTAGGAAATTCATGAAGAAGAATCCAGAGAGCAACATCAGTTCACCTTCCTCCTCAAGAAGGAAAAACGAGAGATATCCATCCAAGAGGACGGAGGAGGAGGACCAAGGCTTATGCTACAACTGTCGGAGACAAGGGCACTTCAAAGCTGAATGTCCTTATCCTCCCGTTAGCAAGTATCAAGGCCAAGAAGGAAAAGACTCCAAGAAGGTGGAGGAGTCACATGGGAAGCCAACCAAAAGTGGCTTCAAAGGATCATCAAAGACACATCTGCGCAGGAAGGCGCTTGTCGTCGAGGAGATCGAGAGGTCGACCGAGGAGTCCGAGACATCAAGCTCCAATGAAGGTAGCAGCAGCTCAGAAGATGAGAGGGGGCTCATCTGCCTTTACACCGAGGAAGAAGAGGATCAATGCCTAATGGCTATCAACAATGAGGTAACCTCTACTTCCACATCTCGCTGCTCTACTTCCACCTCTCGTTGCTCTTCTTTTAGAAGCGATGAGGATCCCTTCGAGATGTTGGAATCACTCAGAAGGAACCTCAACATCGCAAACAGCACTCATGCTAAAGTAATGGAGGAAAACAGCAAACTAATTGCTGAAAGAGATATGCTTAAGGATGTCTCGAAAGAGAATTCAAAGCTCACTCTCAAAGTAAGCAATTTAGAAGCTGAAATAATCCAACTTAAGGAAGAGTGCAAAGCTCGAGAGACTCGAGAATATAACCTTAGACAGGTCATTGCATCATACACCAATTCCTCCAAGGTAATGGAGAAAATGGTAAATGATCACAGACCTACTAGTGACAGGACCGGTCTCGGGTTCCGTCAAGACAGTCTCTCGAGAGATAAACAGACCAGTGGTTTGGGAACTTCAAACGATGGAGGATCTCATCCCAAACCAAACAAGGGTCATAAAAGACCATCAGAAAAGACCAGAGTAGCTATTCATAAACCGTCCCTATACACTAGTAATAGAAAGTATAGGAAAGCCACGAAGAATGGCCGGGTAAATCATATCGAGAGGTCAATAAGTCACCTCTCGCAAGGCCATTCCAAGTACATGAGAAGCTACACTCCATATAATGCGCCTAAAGGCAAATATGGAAGGTCTGAGATCTACAGAACTAAAAACCCATGGATGGTAGAAGGTAGAAACTATCCATCCGATGAAGACTGGTCACAAAACAATAAACCGTGGAGAAAACTTCAGTTCCAACGGTATCATGTGACCAAACAGACCATGAAAGGCATGGTGCATAAATCCGAGGTCAGGCCTCATCCTAAACTAATCTATGCACCTAAGAAGCCCAGAGTCTTTGCTAGCATTCCTTATGATTATCAAACGTATAATGGCTACATTGCACCTAGGCCTGGAGTAATGGGCCCGTATAATGGCTACATTGCACCTAGGCCTGGAGTAATGGGCCCGTATAATGGCTACATTGCACCTAGGCCTGGAGTAATGGGCCCGAGGTATAAATGGATGCCTAAACTAACTAACCATCCAGGACCCAAAGATAAATGGATGCCTAAACTAACTAACCATCCAGGACCCAAAGCTTGGGTACCTAAACTTGCCTGATTTCCTTGCAGGACACCGGGGACGCGTGGTTCATTGACAGTGGATGTTCGAGACATATGACTGGAAATCTTACACTGCTAAAGAATATCCATCCTATCGAAGGTCCCCTGGTGACATTTGGCGACAACGAGAAGAAAGGGCGCACAAAGGCTGTTGGTGAGATTCAAAAGAATGAATTGGTAATCAAGGAGGTATCATATGTTGAAGGACTCAAGTTCAACCTCCTAAGCACAAGCCAATTCTGTGACAAGGGCTATAAAGTTATCTTCACCAAAAGCAAGTGTCGGATTATCAGTGAGGAATCTCTCGAAGTCGTCTTGGAAGCAGCAAGGAAAGGAAACATGTACATAGTGGATTGGAAGTCTGCCAAACCATCCCTATGTATGCTAGCAAGGAGCAAGGAAGATTTATGCTGGGATTGGCACAGTAAGCTTAGTCATCTAAACTTCAAAACAATCAACAAGCTTACGAAGAGGAACCTAGTGAAAGGACTGCCCAAAGTTACGTTTCGAAAAGACAAGATTTGTGAGGCATGTCAGCGCTGTAAACAGATCAAATCCTCTTTCAAGACCAAAGCCGAGACGTCATCTACCAGACCACTAAGTCTTCTTCATATGGACTTATTTGGCCCAGTAGATCCACCCAGCATAAGAGGAAGGAAATACACTCTTGTGGTAGTAGATGACTACACAAGATTCACCTGGACCGTGTTCTTAACAAAGAAAAGCGAGACAAAGGCTGCCTTACCAAATCTTCTAAGGCAAGTACAAGTGGAAAAGGATGTCTCGATACTCAAGATCCGGTCAGATCAAGGAGGAGAGTTCGTTAATCAAGTTATCGAGAGCTACTGCACTGAGAACGGGATTCATCATCAACTGTCAGCTGCTCGAACACCTCAACAGAACGGAGTCGCTGAAAGGAGGAACAGAACTCTCAAGGAAGCTGCAAGGACCATGCTTTCACAAGCTAACATACCACAAGGATTTTGGGAAGAAGCAGTCAACACAGCATGCTATACCCAAAATCGGTCCTTGATCGTGAAAGGAGCTGGAAAGACTCCTTATGAGTTGTGGAATGGGAGGAGACCGAATGTAAGCTACTTTCACACGTTCGGGTGCAAATGTTACATCCACAACAATGGGAAGACTCATCTTAGAACGTTTGATGAGAAGGCAGATGATGGAATATTTCTAGGATACTCATCGACAAGCAAGGCGTTCAGAGTCTTCAACAAACGGAGATTGGTGGTTGAAGAATCCATACACATCACCTTTGATGATAAAGCACCCATAGATCAACTATCAAATCCAGTATCTGAGGCTGAAAAGATTGAAGAGACTCAGCCAGAGAAAATCGAGAGATCAGATCTACCTCTCGATGGGAAGCAGTCGATAGTTCGAGACGTTGCAGAACCCCAATCAGATTCAGACGATGAAGAGAACGTGAAGAAGAGTGATCCTCAACCAGTTGATCATATACAAATTGTAGATGAACCTTCCTCATCTCAACCTTTAATCGAAGTATCAACTGAGGATTACCAACCTGATCTAAGGTGGCTAAGGAACCACCCAGCTGATCAAGTCATTGGAGATGTACGCGACAGAGTTCGGACCAGATCAGCACATAGAGATAGCATGTTTGCTTGCTTTCTATCTCAAATAGAGCCTAAGGTGATTGATGAGGCTCTAAGTGATCCAGATTGGGTGCAAGCCATGCAAGAGGAACTTCATCAGTTTGAGAGGAACGATGTTTGGGAACTGGTTCCGAGACCTCATTATCAGAATGTCATTGGCACAAAATGGGTTTTCAGAAACAAGATGAATGAGGATGGAGTTATTGTTAGAAACAAGGCCAGACTTGTTGCTAAAGGATATTGCCAGGAGGAAGGAATAGATTTTGATGAAACCTTTGCTCCAGTGGCACGTCTCGAAGCTATTCGCATCTTCCTCGCATATGCCGCCTTCAAAGACTTCAAGGTGTATCAAATGGATGTCAAGAGCGCTTTTCTGAACGGACTTCTTGAAGAAGAGGTGTACGTTGAACAACCTCCGGGTTTCTTGAAGGACGTGGGAGCTGACAAAGTATACAAGTTGAAGAAGGCACTTTACGGCTTAAAACAAGCTCCGAGAGCTTGGTATGACACTTTATCCTCTTTTCTACTTCAGTGTGGGTTCACCAAAGGCCTAGTGGACAAAACATTGTTTAGAATCAAGGATGGGGATCATATCTTATTGGTGCAAATCTATGTGGACGATATCATCTTTGGGAGCACCAACCCAGAATTATGCGAGAAGTTCTCCAGTTTGATGAAAGGGAAGTTCGAGATGAGCATGATGGGAGAACTCAACTACTTCCTTGGACTACAAGTGAGGCAGCTTAAGGAAGGCATCTTCATCAATCAGGAGAAATACACCAAGGATCTGCTAAGGAAATACAATATTGAAGGGAAATCCTCAGTCAAAGTACCAATGGGAACCTCTCTACGTATTGATTCTGACAGTGAAGGTCGAGAGGTCGATCAGACTATGTATCGAGGTATCATCGGATCTCTTCTTTATTTAACAGCAAGTAGACCAGATATATCCTTTGCTCTTCTTTATTTAACAGCAAGTAGACCAGATATATCCTTTGCAGTAGGTGTATGTGCTAGATTTAGACCAGATATATCCTTTGCAGTAGGTGTATGTGCTAGATTTCAGGCAAGTCCTAAGGAAAGTCAAGGTGTATGTGCTAGATTTCAGGCAAGTCCTAAGGAAAGTCACCTCAATGCTTCTAAAAAGATTCTTAGATATCTCAAGGGTACGCAAAGTGTTGGACTTTGGTATTCGAGAGGTGGATCTTTCGAACTAATGGGATATTCAGATGCGGACTTTGCCGGTTGTAAAATTGATAGAAAGAGCACATCTGGGACATGTCAGTTTCTAGGAGGAAGACTTGTCTCATGGTTTAGCAAGAAACAACATTCGATAGCTACTAGCACCGCCGAGGTAGAATATGTAGCAGCTGGAAGTTGTTGTGCTCAGATATTGTGGATGAAGCAACAGTTGCTGGATTATGGTGTTGAGTGTAAGGAAGTTAAGATCATGTGTGATAACACAAGTGCAATAGCCATCACTCAAAATCCAGTATTACACTCAAGGACGAAACATATAGATATCAAGTATCACTTCATCCGAGACCATGTTGAGAAAAAGGATATAGTGTTGGAATATGTTGTAACGGAGGAGCAACTAGCAGATATTTTCACAAAAGCATTATGTGAAAATAGGTTTTCTCAACTAAGGTTAGAATTGGGAATGATAGAGTTGGGATGAATGGTCTAATCTTATCTTCTTGTATTAAGTGCCATATACTGTTTCGCTTGTGAGGGGCGGTTTCAGCAACTTTATGGCAGCTTTGGAGTTACACGACAATTAAAGTGGTCACTCATGAAACATCCCGTGACTTCAACAGTTCCTCAGTTTTGTTATAAAAGGAGACCTCTTCCCTCTTAGAACTCACACATCTCCAGTTCAATTTTAATATGGAGAAAAAGAAAGGAAAAGATGATGTTCCATTCTTTTATAGAGGAAAGAAGCCAGCAGTTAAGTCTAAGGACTTCCAAGGAGAGAACTATCCAGAGTTAATGAAGGACGAGAAGATTGCAAAGCTTCCTGATAATCCAAGCAAGCATCCTATTCCCACTAAAAATGAATGGATCCCCAGATGCAATGAGATCCACAAAGGTGGGATACTGGAATCAGGAGAAAAATCCCATATAAGTGGATCCCCTACAACTGCACATTCTGGAAAAGAGTCTTCCTCAACCAAATGAAGAACCCAGGGAAAGGAAGAGGAAGACCAGATGGGACTTTCTGAGGCCTGCAGTAGACGGAGGGGTAGAGAAGAACAAGAAAAGTGACCTTCACTAATCCACAAACCCAGGAAGGATTAGCGATGAAGATGGTCACCTCCTGGTGGAATATCTGTTGCCTAAAAGGCACCTCCAGGAATTATGTATAGATTCATAAGAAATGTAATTGAAAGTCACTAAATGAACTAGTGGAACTGTTCTAAGTGATGTCTTTTGCATGAATCAAACTTGTTCTTTCTCGCAATCTGTGTTCGAAAGATAAATCGAGAGACACAAGAGTCAGTCTTTGCTATTAATGCTTATGTCTCGAAGTAGGGTAGCTCGAGAGATCATTCGATAGATGGCTGACTGCACCAATGTCTCTCACGTACGTTCAAAAGACTCTTGGATATGGATGAATAAGGAGGGTTAGGGATCAATCACTCAGGGGGAAGATCCTTAACCATCTGAAGATCAAGAATGGAGGAATAAGGAGGTTTAGGGATCAATCCTTAAACTATATGGGAATTAACCTCACCTTCGAGAGATAAAGTTTGAAGTGTTGGTCCCAAGGGGATGGGGTACAAGTCTAGAGGGGGGGGGTGAATAGACTTGTATAAGATTTTGCAAATCTTTTCGACCTCTCGTGTGTATTGAACTTAGGATGTTTAGGTTCGATACCTCACGAGGTGAAGACAAAGTTTTATGCGCAGCGGAAATATTATCCCCTTTTTGGTTAGCACGAGTTTGGGTTAGTTCGAGAGGTGTGATTATATGCAGTGCAATCGAGAAGTTAGCGAGAGATAAAAACAGAAAGTAAATGCAAGAGAGATTTTTAAGTGGTTCGGCCAACCTGCCTACTTCCACTCTTCTTCCAGAAACTCCCTGGAAGGATTGCACTAAAAACTTCCCTTTCTAGTACAATAACGAGCGCTTGAGCTTTGATCACCAAGCCCGCCTCAAGCCTCAGGTTTTTCGCCCCGCTTCCAGTTACTCCACCTCTCGAGCACTTGACCTTTGATCACCAAGCCCGCGTCAAGCCTCAGGTTTCTTTCGCTCGGACAGCAGCCAGGTTACTCCGCCTCTCCTCAGGTTTTTCTCCCCGCTTCCAGTTACTCCACCTCTCGAGCACTTGACCTTTGATCACCAAGCCCGCGTCAAGCCTCAGGTTTCTTTCGCTCGGACAGCAGCCAGGTTACTCCGCCTCTCCTCAGGTTTTTCTCCCCGCTTCCAGTTACTCCACCTCTCGAGCGCTTGACCTTTGATCACCAAGCCCGCGTCAAGCCTCAGGTTTCTTTCGCTCGGACAGCAGCCAGGATACTCCACCTCCCTTGCTTAATCCAAAGCAAGACGTTGTTGATAGTCACAGTTGAATGTAACAATCTCCAATCTGACCACAAGCTATCGTTGAATCAACTTTGATGTAGAGCAGCTTTGGTCACCTTCTGGATGTATGACAGTTTAGCTTTGTAACTCTCTTCGAACACTAAGATGTGTTCTCTCGCTGTATTGAATATCAGGATGATATTCCAAGTTAAGCACTTTGCACTGGAACGTTTTTATCAGACACCTCTTGTTAACCTCTTGACCTCTTTCACAACCCCCGTTTCTTCTGTGTCTTTACGTCCTTATATATGAGAGTAGAAGAATAGTTCCGTTGGAGGGAAAACTATTCCGTTTGAAATTGGTCTCCCACGCCGAACATGGGTCTTTGCACAATTTCAGCATTTTTCATGGAGTAGTGGTCTTGTAACTTGAGCCTTTTGTTTTGTAGTGAATATTCCATATTCCACTTTCTTGAGTTCATGCTTCACTTGCTTCTTTTGGATAAAGTTACTCTTTTTATGTTCCCATCATTCCTTGTTTGGGGAATCTGACCACTTCAGGATTGGTGCACTTCTTGACCGTTTGTGGTGGAGGTCTGACGTGTCATCCACTTCCGTCCATTTTGAAACCTCCCGCTCAGCACCTCTTCAATATTTTATCTCCATGATATTCTTCTTCTCCAAACTTAGAGTATTTTATCTGCACATGTTGACTAACATTCAGCCTCTTGGAGAAGTGCCGGTTTATCGAGACCATAAAAGATGTCTCGACCACTTGATGTTTCAATCCCATGTATCGAGAGGTCTATCTCTCGAATATTCTTTACGTCTCGAACTCGATAGGTATATCGAGAGGTCCTTACCTCTCGAACTTGGCTTGTGTCTCGAGACTTAGTTGATGTCTCGTAGACCCTTATTCCTCCAGAGTTGTCTCGTGCCTGCTTCTGATCTATCTGTTTGCTTACAACACGAAAACTTCTAAGTTGTTCAAACAAGTTTACCTTAAGCTTAAATATTTCCCGAGTTGAGCTCAAATTACCCGGTTGTATTTTCGCTCTTAGTTTACTTATCGAACTTACATTGTTTTGCCTATGTATCGAGACTTGGGGATTCTTACTTAACAGTTGGTATCATCAAAACCTATTACATGATGTTCCTAACAATTTCCCCCTTTTTGATGATGCCAACACTTATACTTACTTATATGGCTGATTTGAAAAAGAAAAAGCATTGATTTTATTTTCAGCGCATATGGTAAGTTTGACAACTGATCTACTAAAGCAAGAATAACCAAACTCACGCAACACCCCAACAAAAGATATATATATTATCATAACAGGAGTGTTTTACAGGGCTTTAGCAGAAAAGAGAGAAGATAAAGAACAACATCAAATTCGAATGCATGTAGACATCGAGAGCTTACTGCTTATTCGCTTTCCTCTTCTCGTTTATGGCTGCTCGTGTCTTGTGGAGGTCTTCAAAGTTCACCTGCTCTAGATATTCGTTTGATATATCCAGGTGAAGGTAATTGACAAAGGCTTCACCTATGAAGTTGCCTTCAATCACCCCATCTCTCCACCATTCGATGCATTCCGGAAGAGTGAGACCGCTATGAAGAGCTAAGTCAGTTTTGGTAAGAAGACTTACTATGATTCCATGAAGATATTCGTTTGAGTCTTCTTTGGTCCCTGCCTTGTAGCTCTGTAGGAGTAGCTTGTCTCTCTTCTCTTTGGCTGTTTGTTGTTCTTGTTTCTTTCTTCTGATTTCCTTGTCTTCTTCTCTTCTTTCTCCTATTTCCAGTGAACGCTGGATCCTTAACATATCTGCTCTTTCAGCTTCCTCCATTTGTTTTCTTGTTGACTTTGGAACTTTTGGAGGAGGAGGAGGTCCAGCTGGTTCACTTGCCGCCCTCTTCTTGCTGGTTGAAGTCCCTCCCTGAGTCTTCTTTTCCCCCTTGTTGGCATCATAGCGGAGGGAAAGTAAGGAGGACAAACCGTCGAAGAGTGCATGGATTTGGGCAGGCATTTGGTGCGACAGGTCAGTGAGTATGGTTTGCATCACATCCTGTCGAAGTTCACTTGAGCGTTGGTGGGCTTGAAGTTCTGCTCGTAACTCGGCGAATTCAGTTCTCATCCTTTCAGTCTCTGCTCGAGCTACCGCAGCCTCATCCGCAGCCCTTTGTGCTGCATTCTCAGCCCACACTGCTTGTTCGAGAAGTTCTTTGTGATTGGCTTGGGAGTCACCGGAGCCAGTCACAGGTATTGCAGCGTTTCGAACAACAGCAAGTACATGCTCAAGTTGAGCCATCCTCTGAGATTGATCAGCCATGAATTGACGCACCTCGCCAATGAAAGCTCGTTCGGCCTGTTGATCAAAGTCAGAAGAAGAAGGAGAAGAAGATTGAGTGGTACCTCTAGTCGGAGGGGACTTGGGTGCTTCCAGATTTCCACCCATGACTTGCATTCGTGATTCCACCTCTCGACTGACTTCCTGAGGTTCAGCAGGGACACTGGGATCAGAGCTCGAAGGTAGCTCCATATCAGGTGCTTCCCGGTTTCCACCTGAGGGATGGATCACTTCTTGCTCTTCACCTCCCGAACCTGGAGCCTCAGCTTCAGCTGCTGGTAAGGTAGGATTGGCCAAGGTGGGAGTCTCTGCATCAGATGCTTCCCGGTTTCCATCTGATTGAGGTTCCCCCTCAACACTACCTCTCGAACCAGTGCTGGGAACGTGATCATCTACTGGAGGAGTTGATTCATCGGCAGGTGCTTCCCGGTTTCCACCTTCTTGAACCTCAACTCTCGAACCAGCAGGGTTCTCCTCATTCTGCTCTTGTTGCTCACTTGTTTGCACTTCAGTATGCTCTGGTGAATCTGGAATATCTATTATCTCAGGAGCAACTGGTGCACTCCACCTTTCCCTATTAACCATATCGATGGGAAAGCCTGGGAGTTGGAGCAACAAAATTTCACCCTCTCGAACTGTCTGAGCTTCATCTATTGCATTCGAGGGTGTGGACTCAGGTGGTGGCAGTAGTAAGACAGAGTTAGGTGCCACCTCATGTGCTTCAGAGGTCTCGGATTCACCTCTCGAAGCTACCTGGTCTTCTAGAGCAGATTCACTCACTTGGGACAAGGGGATTGCTGCAGTTGGAGTAGGAGTGTCAGCATCATCTCGAGCAACCCCAGAGGTCTCTCCTGGACCTCTCGTGTGTTCTACACTTTGTCCCAAGGATATTGCTGTGGCAAGCCTGATATCCTCTCGAAATTGAGCATCTAGTTCAGGATCTTCTTCAGGCTCGGCTTCATCTTCTTGTGCATCAACAGCTATGCCCTTTCCTTTGTCAGATCGACCAAGATTACTCCTGATTACTTGCATCTCATGGGCACGGTTTTGAAGCTCGTCGGCTGGGATTTCAGTGAGATCTAACCAGTTTAGTGCAAATCGTTCCTCAGCCTCCATCTCTGCTGCTCTTGAGATCAATTGATCAAAGGGACCTGTTCTCCAGTTGATCCAGCGAAGTACTCTGGAGAAGTCGTCCAAACTCGATACATTCTCAACACTTTGATTCAATCGAGATGTGATTTCAGCATTCAACTCATCAGAGTCAGCAGGTAGGATTTCTGTTGCTGATGCACACTCCACAGCTTGTTCAGTTATCTCTCGAACAACCGAGAGATCATGTGTCAACCCATCATTCAGAAAAGCTTGCACTGGGTTCCTGACCACAGTGCCCTGACCATCAGCAGCCACCACACAGTCTAGATCTTCAGCTGCTGGAATATCTACCTCTCGAACCACCTGTCGTGGTTCCTCAACAATACCCTGTACTGGATCACTGATCCCAGTACCTTCAACTTCTCGAGCCTCCTCTTGAGGCAAACCAACAGATTCATCAACATCCTCAGCACCATCAACAGCAAGTATATCAACACTTAAAGTTCCTGACAGGGACTTGGTAGGGGGCACTCTCTCAACCTCAGTGGCCAGTGTAGCCTGAGGTTCCCCCTGGGCTTGTGCCCTGTCCTCAAATGGTACTTGTATAACGGACGGTGTCACCTCTCGAACCTGGGTGACAGCAGCAGTCTTGGTCCTCTTGGCCTTCCTTTTCAATTCAACNTCCTTGGTGTATTTCTCCTGGTTGATGAAGATACCTTCCTTAAGCTGTCTCACTTGTAGTCCAAGGAAGTAGTTGAGCTCTCCCATCATGCTCATCTCGAACTTTCCTTTCATCAAACTGGAGAACTTCTCGCACATGTCTGGATTGGTGCTACCAAAAATGATATCGTCCACATAGATTTGCACCAATAAGATGTGATCCCCATCCTTAATCCTAAACAATGTTTTGTCCACTANGATCTTCAGCTGCTGGAATATCTACCTCTCGAACCACCTGTCTGGTTCCTCAACAATACCCTGTACTGGATCACTGATCCCAGTACCTTCAACTTCTCGAGCCTCCTCTTGAGGCAAACCAACAGATTCATCAACATCCCTCAGCACCATCAACAGCAAGTATATCAACACTTAAAGTTCCTGACAGGGACTTGGTAGGGGGCACTCTCTCAACCTCAGTGGCCAGTGTAGCCTGAGGTTCCCCCTGGGCTTGTGCCCTGTCCTCAAATGGTACTTGTATAACGGACGGTGTCACCTCTCGAACCTGGGTGACAGCAGCAGTCTTGGTCCTCTTGGCCTTCCTTTTCAATTCAACCCTCTTGACTGGGGTGTCCAAAAGCTCGTCATCAGAGCGCTTCTCCTTAGCTGGGGCTTTCCTTTTGCCCCTTCCCTTAGGCTTTGAGGGTGAAGATGCATCCTTAGCACCTTTTGCCTTAGCTTGAGGTTTCGTTCTACCCATATAGGTATTCCGATGAACCTCTCGCCCTTCCCTCAGTTCGAAGCCCTTCAGTCTCAATAGAAATTGAACAACAAAGCCAAAACCAACCTTTTTGTAGATTGTCAGGTCGGAGTTGGAAACTGAGCTCTGCACTTGGTGTTTGAGGCAGTCGAAGATGATGTGAGCCCAGTCCAACTTGTTGTTGTTCCAGATGGCGTGGAGGATTTTCAGAGTGTCCAGATTGACTTCGTCTGTTCCGGACACCTTGCCGAGGATGAATTTTATGATGAGCTCGGCGGCTAGGGCAAACCTCTCCTTCAAATGAAATCTGCGGAGGGCAGAGGATGCTCTGGGTGGTGCAGTCTCCAATCGGATTTTGTCCCAAAACTCCTGCTTATCCATGTTGTAGTCCGATAGGTGCTTGACTGCCTCCTCCGACGTAGCAAAGTCGAATGCTGCTTGTAAATCACCCACAGAGATTGTTATGTCTATTTCGTTGAAGCGGCTTTCAATCTTGCCCTTCGTGACCTTGGCATGAGCGAACCATTCTGTGTAGTCGAGGTCATGAATGGTTCGGTAGTCATGCGTCATGTACCGCATTAGTCCTGCCTTCTCAAATTTCTTCAAGACTCTCTCCGCCATTGTTGGATTTGGCGAGTGGGTGATGAAGCCATCTTTGTCAAGGATGCTTCCCGCCTTGACTTGTTTAATCTGAGAGCGTATGTGGTCTAGCTCTCTCTGGTATGCACTGGAGGATGAAGATGAAGATGAAGAAGATGATGATTCAGACGCCATTGAAGAAAGTTTGTGTGTTTTGGAGGGAATGTGTACAGCGTCTAAGGATTTGGGGATTTTGGGTATATGGTTTTGAGTTTGAATCCGGGTAAAGAAGAAGGATTTTNGAATGCATGTAGACATCGAGAGCTTACTGCTTATTCGCTTTCTTCTTCTCGTTTATGGCTGCTCGTGTCTTGTGGAGGTCTTCAAAGTTCACCTGCTCTAGATATTCGTTTGATATATCCAGGTGAAGGTAATTGACAAAGGCTTCACCTATGAAGTTGCCTTCAATCACCCCATCTCTCCACCATTCGATGCATTCCGGAAGAGTGAGACCGCTATGAAGAGCTAAGTCAGTTTTGGTAAGAAGACTTACTATGATTCCATGAAGATATTCGTTTGAGTCTTCTTTGGTCCCTGCCTTGTAGCTCTGTAGGAGTAGCTTGTCTCTCTTCTCTTTGGCTGTTTGTTGTTCTTGTTTCTTTCTTCTGATTTCCTTGTCTTCTTCTCTTCTTTCTCCTATTTCCAGTGAACGCTGGATCCTTAACATATCTGCTCTTTCAGCTTCCTCCATTTGTTTTCTTGTTGACTTTGGAACTTTTGGAGGAGGAGGAGGTCCAGCTGGTTCACTTGCCGCCCTCTTCTTGCTGGTTGAAGTCCCTCCCTGAGTCTTCTTTTCCCCCTTGTTGGCATCATAGCGGAGGGAAAGTAAGGAGGACAAACCGTCGAAGAGTGCATGGATTTGGGCAGGCATTTGGTGCGACAGGTCAGTGAGTATGGTTTG